>NW_024070213.1:20702064-20923739 GCF_014754425.2 Oryx dammah | reverse complement strand
CTGGGATTCTCCAGGCAAGAACACTGGAGTGGGTTGCCATTTCCTTCAATGTATGAAAGTGAAAAGTGAAAGTGAAGTCGCTCAGTCGTGTCCGACTCTTAGCGACCCATGGACTGTGGCCCACCAGGCTCCTCTGTCCATGGGATTTCCCAGGCAAGAGCACTGGAGTGGGGTGCCATTACCTAATCGCTAGAATTTTACAATTCTAAGTAAAACTTCCAACCCCCATCCACCCATATAAGAAATCTATTAATGGCATGCACACCTAAAACTATGGGCTTCCCTGGTGGCTCAGTAGTAAAGAATCTGCTTGCTAATGCAGGAGACCCTGGTTCAATGCCTGGGTTGGGAAGATCCCCTGGAGAAGGAAATAACAATCCACCCAGTATTCTTGCTTGGGAAATCCCATGGACAGAGGAGCCCGGCGGGCTACAGTCCATGGGGTCACAGAGTAACTAAACACCACCACCACCACCTTAAATATTTTATGTTCCTGTTGACAAGTTCTTGTCCCTATAAGCTCCCTATAGACTCTATGTCTTTCTTGCCTCAGGGACTTGCCCCTCTAAGACTTGTCCCTTTAATAAGATGTTCACTCATTTCTTATCCCACACAGTTGTTTGTCTCCACTCACTGTTTGACTCACTGATGCCAACTTCAAAGATCACCACCCCCTCTTCCCTACTTTGTGAGCTGTCTTAGTTCAGGCTGCTATAATCAATTATTGTAGACCAGGTGGCTTAAACAATGAACACTTACTTCTCACAGTTCTGGAGATTGGAAGTCCAAGGTCAAGTTGCTAGCATGATTGGGTTCCAGTGAGAGGATGGTTCTGAGTTCCAGACTGTGAGTTTTTCCTCTGTGCTCTCCAAGGGGAGAAAGAAGGCAAGAGAGATCTCTGGGGGGAGGGGCATGTCTCTTGTAAGGGCACTAACCTCATTCATGAGGGGCCACCCTCATGAGCTAACTATCTCCCAATAACTCCACTTTCTAATACTTTCACGTTAAGAGCTAGGATTTTGACTTAAGGATTTAGAGGGGACACAAGCAGTCACTCGACTGCATAGACCACCCCCGCATGACTTGTAGGTTATATCCTGTCCCCTTTCAATTCTTTGTTTTCTGATCTTCCTCCCTGTGTCTCTGCTCTTCTTGCCTTTGGGGGGGCCTCTTTTCTGCCTGACCTGTCATATAGTTATTACACAAATATAGCCAAAGATTATCTCATAAAGATATCAAAGTCAGAGCCTATGACTTTAATCTTGATTATTAGGGTTGTTTAGTGTAAAATATAGCAGCATAAGAGAATATGCTTTGTAAATGGTAAATCATCAAATAAATACTAGATAATGACAGTGACAGGCTTTGAAGATCTCCTTTTGTTTAAAGAATTAGATATAAACTATACATGGAGATGGAAGTTGCAAAATTATGAGATTAAATCCTTAAGCTCTCCTGGAAATCCAGTGTCTGCTGAGTTGAGTGTTCAGAATTCAGATTCTAAACTGAGATGAAAACCATGGAGGATTTATGAAAAGTTTGGTTTATCTCCCTGGGTATTCTTTTTATTCAAAAAGAGTTTTTCCTGCAGGCTGTACATCTCTTTTTTTCTTTTCTGTTGTCCCCTCTGCTTAGAATTCTTCAATCCAGCCCACATACATTGAATGTCTTATTATATCCACTCATTCACTTATTCACTAACCTGTATTTGTTGAGTCCTATCACGTGACAGATAATATACCAAAAGTGCTAGAGGTCCAATGGTGGCAAAATCAGGCAAGGTTCCTGCCCTTATGAACTCATATCTTCAGGTCAAGAGTGGATGAAACACGGTAAAATGGTCAAACAAATAACTGTGAAATACTAGCTACACCAAGTGCAGCGATGGGAAAGTCCACAGCACCATGAGATCCTATAATGGGGGCAAGGAGGGGATTTGGTCTAGGCTGGGGGTGGGTGGCAGGAAGACTTACCTGAGGAAGCCATGCTTCTGCTCATCTGAAGGATGAGGTAGGGTTAATTAGACAAGGCTGGGGATGGGGAAACAAGGGGATTTCAGGCAGAGGCAAAGATGTGGGGTTTGAAGGCTGGAGGTGGCTAGATTTTGTGGGCTTTGTAGATGTGTTAAGGACTTTGTTTTTGTTTTTAATCTTAAGTAATAGAAGTCCTTGAAATATTTTAATAAAAATAATAGATTTGCATAAAGATAAAAAAATCATCTTTTTATGATCTTTTAGAAGATAGGCTTATCTCCGTCTTCTCTACTCAGGAGATCTTTGTTTATGGAAGACCTTAAATTCATGAGTCAGCATGAAACAATGTGTTCATTGCCTTGATAGAACTATATAGAGTGCTAGGGAAGCATAAAGAACAGAGAGATTTTTCTGGGTGAGGGTGGTTAGAAAAAGCATTAAAAAAGAGGTGATATTTAGGCTGGGTGTTGAAAAATAGTAGGAATTTCCCAGGTAATAAGAGGTATGGGATCAGTGAAGAAATCAGAAGAAGCAGTGTGTTCTGGGAAGAAGAAATTGCAAATCCAGACACACAGACCTGAGAGAGTTTAGCAGGTTTGCCCGAAGACTTGTCATCTCATGCGAATGGAGACCAATGTGCTCTGGTGGTCATTGGGTGGACTTACTGATAGGAATAGCCCAACTCTCAATCCTTCTGGGCATGTGGTTGGCAGCTTTTCACTTTCCTCCAGGCCCAGATGGATGCTGTACCCAGTGGGTGTGTGTCACAGCCAAGGAACCTCAAGCTTGGGAAATCCAAGTCTTTTATAATGGACTAGAACCAACCTGCCCAAACTTTGTCCTGAAAGGACATACTGTCTTTTATTGTGTGTTTGTTTTTTGAATGGGATATAGTTGCTTTATGATGTGTTAGTTTCTGCTGTACAATGAAGTGAATCAGCTGTATGTGTGCATATATCCCCTCCCTCTTGGGCCTCCCTCCTACCACTGTAGGTCATCACAGAGCACTCGGCTGAGCTCCCTGTGCGACACAGCAGCTTCCCCCAGCTTTTTGTCATACACATGGTAGTGTGTACATGTGAGTGCTACTCTCCCAATTCATCCCATCCTCTCTTCCCCTCCTCCTGTGTCCATGTGTCTGTTCTGTATGTCGACATGTCTATTCTTGCCCTGGAAATAGATTTATCTGTATCATTGTTCTAAATTCCACATACATGCATTAATGTATTTGCTGTTCTTTTTCTGACTTACTTCACTCTGTATGACAGACTCTAGGTCCATTCATGTCTCTACAGATGATCCAATTTCGTTTCTTTTTTATGGCTGAGTAATATTTCATTGTAAGCAGAGACATTACTCTGCCAACGAAGGGCCGTCTAGTCAAGGCTATGGTTTTTCCAGTGGTCATGTATAGATGTGAGAATTGGACTATAAAGAAAGCTGAGTGCTGAAGAATTGATGCTTTTGAACTGTGGTGTTGGAGAAGACTCTTGAGAGTCCCTTGGACTGCAAGGAGATCCAACCAGTCCATTCTAAAGGAGATCAGTCCTGGGTGTTCTTTGGAAGGAATGATGCTAAAGCTGAAACTCCAATACTTTGGCCACCTCTTGTGAAGAGTTGACTCATTGGAAAAGACTCTGATGCTGGGAGGGATTGGGGGCAGGAGGAGAAGGGGATGACAGAGGATGAGATGGCTGGATGGTATCACTGACTTGATGGACGTGAGTCTGAGTGAACTCCGGGAGTTGGTGATGGACAGGGAGGCCTAGCGTGCTGCAATTCACGGGGTCGCAAAGAGTCGGACATGACTGAGCGACTGAACTGACTCAATTGAACATTTCATTGTATATGTGCACTGCATCTTCTTCATTTATCTGGAGATATTATCTTTACTGGAAAGCAAGCAGACTTTCCCTCCACTCTGGGAAGAGTCACTGTCACTGTTTTCTAAGGTTGCTCACTTTACAAACATTCTTGGAGAGATACTCTGGGACAACATGTGTGAGTGCCTCCATTTGCAGAAAGTACAGAAATGTGCAAGACCTGTGGAGAACTGTCTCCAACAATATCTTTGGATAGGTGGGGGAAAAGGGTGATGGAAGGCATTTAGAGCCTGATGAGGGAGGATTTCATAGGTCATGTCAGGAGACCAGACTTTATCTGGTAGGCAGTGGGGAGCCATTGATAGTTCTAGGATGTGGTAGAGAGTATAGAGGGTAGACTGGAGAAGGAGGATACTAGAGCTAGGAGAAAGGTTAGCCATTGATAGTTCTAGGATGTGGTAGAGAGTATAGAGGGTAGACTGGAGAAGGAGGATACTAGAGCTAGGAGAAAGGTTGGGCTTGGGAATTTGAATATCTGAAGGGAGCCTAAACCACTGCATTTCATCTCTATTTGGATAAATTCTATAACCTTGAAAGCTCAGATCAAAGGGCATCTTGTTTTAGTAGTTTTAAAAAATTACTTTTCAAAAGACAAGCATTTTGTCTGAGAAGTCTAATGCAGACTTCCAACCCAGAAACCAGATGGAAGGAGATATACTTGGATTGAAGAAACAGTGGGCGCTGGGCACCCTGCCCCCCAGCACCGTTCTGTCCCAGAAAACACCCAGAGACTGCTCCCTGGAGCTCTTGAAAGCCACCAACCTCACTCTGAATCCACTTTTTTCCCAGTTGGCCCACACAAGATTAATTGCTCTTTCCTCTGTTCTTTCAATGTTTTGATCTTATCACCAAAGCATCATTTATCACCTTAACTCATAGCAATCTTCATCTTTGTATTCATTAGGGCCCAGCACACTGGAAGGCGCTCAACCAGTGTTTGCAAGCTTGAATTTGATTGATGTGAAAAACACATCAATGAAATAATTATAAAATTACATTCTTTGGTAAAGCTTTGCATTTTTACATTAATGAAATAGTTCCTGCAACATAACCACAAGCAAAGAAGAATTTAGGAAATAATGAAATAAAAGGATAACTCTTTCTATAGTGCAACAGTCTTAGCTTGAGTTTGTTTTGGCTTGTCTAATGTATTAACACATGCTTATTCAAGACAAAAAGAGCTTTTTTTTTCTTTTTTTTTTTTTTTAGAAAGGAGACCTCAGTTCAAATAAATAATATTCTTGAAATTAGAGTGAGAAGGTTGCCAGGTCTTCTTCAAGTATGTAAATCCATTTAGTCACCTGTGTTTTCACCAGGCAGGGAAGGAAAAGTCTGTTTACTCTGCTAACTTATGCCAGGGAAATATTTGCTTTTGAAAAAACAAAATAGCTTAAAAAAATGGTTTTGGTTTTCCTTTCTAGCTATTATCTGTGTGGAGTTCATAGGTGATTTGGTGGAAACAATAGTCCCTGGAATTTTGAGTAACAGTTTTCTGAATTTCCTTTTTCCTTTCTTTTCCTCAAAAACTACTTAAAATTTGTTTTCAAGCTTATTTTGTGTTGGAATATAGCTGATTAACAACGTTGTGATAATTTCAGGTGGACAGCAAAGGGACTCAGCCATCCATATATATACATGTATCCATTCTCCCTCAAATTACTCTCCCATCCAGCCTGCCATATAACATTAAGCAGAGTTTCCTGTGCTATGCAGTAGGCCCTTGTTGGTTATTGCATTTTCATGAGGCTTTCTGCTTGTTTGTAAATGAATTTGTCTGACTTAAAAAAAATTAATTATTTACTTTAATTGGAGGCTAGTTATTTTACAATATTGTGGTGGTTTTTGCCATATATCAGCATGAATCAGCCATGGGCATACATGTATCCCCCCATCCTGAACTCCTCTCCCACCACATTCCCCAACCCATTCCTCTTGGGTTGTCCCAGAGCACAGGCTTTGAGTGCCCTGCTTCATGCAACAAAGTTACTTTTATCTTCTGTTTTACCTATGGTAATATACATGTTTCAATGCTATTCTCTCAAATCATCCCAACCTCATTTCCCACGTAGTCCAAAAGTCTCTTCTTTACATCTATGTCTCTCTTGCTGTCTTGCATGTAGTGTTGTCATTACCGTCTTTCTAAATTGCATATATATGTGTTAACATACTATATTGACTTACTTCACTCTGTATAATAGGCTCCAGTTTCATCCACCTCATTAGAACTAACCCAAATGCACTCTTTTTTATAGCTGAGTAATATTCCATTTGTATATGTACCACAACTTCCTTATCCATTCATCTGCTGATGGACATCTAGGTTGCTTCCATATCCTAGCTATAGTAAACAGTGCTGCAGTGAACACTGGGGTACATGTGTCTCTTTCAATTCTAGTTTTCTTGGTGTGGGATTGCTGGGTCATATGGCAGTTCTATTTCCAGTTTTTTAAGGAATCTCTACACTGTTCTCCATGGTGGCTGTACTATGTTTGCATTCCCACCAACAGTTTGCATTCCCACCAACAGTGTAAGAGGGTTCCCTTTTCTCCACACCCTCTCCAGCATTTATTGTTTGTAGACTTTTTGATGACAGCCATTCTGACTAGTGTGAGATGGTACCTCATTGTGGTTTTGATTTGCATTTCTCTGATAATGAGTGATATTGAGCATCTTTTCATGTGTTTATTAGCCATCTGTATGTCTTCTTTGGAGAAATGTCTGTTTAGTTTTTTGGCCCATTTTTTGATTGGGTCGTTTATTTTTCTGGAATTGAGCTGCATGAGCTGCTTGTATATTTTTGAGATTAATTGTCAGTTGCTTCGTTTACTCTTATTTTCTCCCATTCTGAAGGCTGTCTTTTCACCTTGCTATAATTTCCTTCATTGTTCAAAAGCTTTTCAGTTTAATTAGGTCCCATTTGTTTATTTTTTCTTTTATTTCCATTACTCTGGGAGGTGGGTCATAGAGGATCCTGCTGTGATTTATGGCAGAGAGTGTTTTGCCTATGTTTTCCTATAGGAGTTTTATAGTTTCTGGTCTTACGTTTAGATCTTTAATCCATTTTGAGTTTATTTTTTTGTATGGTGTTAGAAAGTGTTCTAGTTTCATTCTTTTACAAGCGGTTGGCCAGTTTTCCCAGCACCACTTGTTAAAGAGATTGTCTTTTCTCCATTGTATATTCTTGCCTCCTTTGTCAAAGATAAGGTGTCCATAGGTGTGTGGATTTATCTCTGGGCTTTCTATTTTGTTCCATTGATCTATATTTCTGTCTTTGTGCCAGTATCATACTGTCTTGATGACTGTGGCTTTGTAGTATAGTCTGAAATCAGGCAGGTTTATTCCTCCAGTTCCATTCTTCTTTCTCAAGATTGCTTTGGCTCTTTGAGGTTTTTTGTGTTCCCATACAAATTATGAAATTATTCATTCTAGTTCTCTGAAAAATACCATTGGTAGCTTGATAGAGATTGCATTGAATCTACAGATTGCTTTGGGTAGTATACTCATTTTCACTATATTGATTCTTCCAATCCACGAACATGGTATATTTCTCCATCTGTGTCATCTTTGATTTCTTTCAGCAGTGTTTTATAGTTTTCTATATATAGGTCTTTTGTTTCTTTAGGTAGATTTGTTGCTATTTTATTCTTTTCATTGCAGTGGTGAATGGAATTGTTTCCTTAACTTCTCTGTTTTCTCATTGTTAGTGTATAGGAATTCAAGGGATTTCTGTGTATTAATTTTATATCCTGCAACTTTACTATATTCATTGATTAGCTCTAGTAATTTTCTGGTGGTGTCTTTAGGGTTTTCTATGTAGAGGATCATGTCATCTGCAAACAGTGAGTTTTATTTCTTCTTTTCCAATCTGGATTCCTTTTATTTCTTTTTCTTCTCTGACTGCTGTGGCTAAGACTTCCAAAATAGTAGTGGTGAGAGTGGGCACCCTTGTCTTGTTCCTGATTTTAGAGGAAATACTTTCAATTTTTTGCCATTGAGGATAATGTTTGCTGTGGGTTTGTCATATATAGCTTTTATTATGTTGAGGTATGTTCCTTCTATGCCTGCTTTTTGGAGGCTGGATGTTGAATTCTCAAAGGTTTTCTCTGCATCTATTGAGATAATCATATGGTTTTTATCTTTCAATTTATTAATATGGTGTATCACATTGATTTGCAAATATTGAAGAATCCTTGCATCCTTGGGATAAAGTCCATTTTGTCATGATGTATGATCTTTTTAATATGTTGTTGGATTCTGTTTGCTAGAATTTTGTTGAGTATTTTTGCATCTATGTTCATCAGTGATATTGGACTGTAGTTTTCATTTTTTGTGGCATCTTTGTTTGGTTTTGGTATTAGGGTGATGGTGGCCTCATAGAATGAGTTTGGCAGTTTACCTTCCTCTGAAATTTTCTGGAAGAGTTTGAGTAGGATAGGTGTTAGCTCTTTTCTAAATTTTTGGTAGAATTCACCTGTGAAGCCATCTGGTCCTGGGCTTTTTTGTTTGTTGGAAGATTTTTGATTACAGTTTTGATTTCCGTGCTTGTGATGGGTCTGTTAAGATTTTCTATTTCTTCCTGGTTCAATACTTTTCTTAGAATTTGTCCATTTTTTCCAAGTTGTCCATTTTATTGACATATAATTGCTCATAGTAGCCTCTTATGATTGTTTGTCATTTTGGGTTGTCTGTTATGATTTCTCCATTTTCATTTCTAATTTTATTGATTTGATTCTTCTCACCTTTTTTCTTGATGAGTTTGGTTAATGGTTTGTCTATTTTATTTATCTTCTCAAAGAACCACCTTTTAGTTTTGTTGATTTTTGCCATAGTCATCTTCTTTTTTTTTCCCATTTATTTCTGCTCTGATTTTACAATTTTTTTCCTTCTACTAAATTTTGGATTCTTCTTTTCATTTTGTTTTCTTTTTTAAAAAACGTTTATTTATTTTTTAATTGAAAGATAATTACTTTACAGAATTTTGTTGTTTTCTGTCAGACACCATAGGTATATTTATGTCCCCTCCCTCTTGAACCTCCCTCTCATCTCCCTCCCCATCCCACCCCTCTAGTTTGATACAGAGCCCCTGTTTGAGTTTCCTGAGTCATTTAGCAAATTCCCATCAGCTATCTATTTTACATATGGTAATGTAAGTTTCCATATTACTCTTTCCATACGTCTCACCCTCTCCTCCCCTCTTCTCTGTGTTGATAAGTCTGTTCTCTTTATTTGTTTCTCCATTGCTGCCTTGCAAATAAATTCATCAGTACCATCCTTCTAGATTCCATATATATGCATTAGTATACAATATTTATCTTTCTCTTTTTGACTTACTTCACTCTGTGTAAGAGGCTCTAGGTTCATCCACCTCATTGGAACAGACCCAAATGCGTTCCTTTTTGTGGCTGAATAATATTCCATTGTGTATGGGTGCCACAGCTTCTTTAGCCATTCATCTGTTGATGGACATCTAGGTTGCTTCCATGTTCTAGCTATTGTAAATATAGTGCTGCAGTGAACATTGGGGGGTACATTGTTTTCTTCAATTTTGGTTTTCTCAGGATATGTGCCCAGGAGTGGGATTGCTGGTTCATATATTGGCTTTATTCCTAGTTTTTTAAGATGGTATTCTCCATACCATCTTCCATAGTGGCTGTATCAATTTACATTTCCACCAACAGTTCTTTTTCTAGTTGCCTAGGTGTAAAGTTAGGTTGTTTATTTGATGTTTCTCTTGTTTTCTGAGGTAGGCTTGTATTGCTATGCACCTCCCTCTTAGCACTGCTTTTACTGAATCCCATAGGTTTTGGGTTGTCATGTTTCCATTTTCATTTGTTTCTATGCATATTTTGATTTCCTTTTTGATTTCTTCTGTGATCTGTTGTTTATTCAGAAGCATGTTGTTTAGCCTCCATATGTTTGTATTTTTAATAGTTTTCCCCCTTTAATTAAAGGAAAGATATAAGGATCTGAATGCAGAGTTCTAAAGAATATCAAGGAGAGAAAAGAGAGTCTTCCTCAGTGATCAATGCAAAGAAATAGAGGAAAACAATAGAATGGGAAAGACTAGAGATCTCTTCAAGAAAATTAGAGATACCAAGGAAACATTTCATGCAAAGATGGGCTCGATAAAGGACAGAAATGGTCTGGACCTAACAGAAGCAGAAGAGATTAAGAAGAGGTGGCAAGAATACACAGAAGGACTGTACAAAAAAGATCTTCACAATCAAGATAATCACGATGGTGTGATCACTCACCTAGAGCCAGACATCCTGGAATGTGAAATCAAGTGGGCCTTAGAAAGCATCACTACGAACAAAGCTAGTGGAGGTGATGGAATTCCAGTTGAGCTATTTCAAATCCTGAAAGATGATGCTGTGAAAGTGCTGCACTCAATATGCCAGCAAATTTGGAAAACTCAGCCATGGTCACAGGACTGGAAAAAGTCAGTTTTCATTCCAACCCCAAAGAAAGGCAATGCCAAAGAATGCTCAAACTACCCCACAATTGCACTCATCTCACATGCTAGTAAAGTAATGCTCAAAATCCTCCAAGCCAGGCTTCAGCAATATGTGAACCATGAACTTCCAAATGTTCAAGCTGGTTTTAGAAAAGGCACAGGAACCAGAGATCAAATTGCCAACATCTGCTGGATCATGGAAAAAGCCAGAGAGTCCCAGAAAAACATCTATTTCTGCTTTATTGACTATGCCAAAGCCTTTGACTGTGTGGATCACAAGAAACTGTGGAAAATTCTGAAAGAGATGGGAATACCAGAGCACCTGACCTGCCTCTTGAGAAACGTATATGCAGGTCAGGAAGCAAGAGTTAGAACTGGACATGGAACAACAGACTGGTTCCAAATAGGAAAAGGAATACACCAAGGCTGTATGTTGTCACCCTGCTTATTTAACTTATATGCAGAGTACATCTTGAGAAATGCTGGGCTGGAAGAAGCACAAGCTGGAATCAAGATTGCCAGGAGAAATATCAATAACCTCAGATATGCAGATGACACCACCCTTATGGCAGAAAGTGAAGAGGAACTAAAAAGCTTCTTGATGAAAGTGAAAGAGGAGAGTGAAAAAGTTGGCTTAAGGCTCAACATTCAGAAAACTAAGATCATGGCATCTGGTTCCATCACTTCATGGGAAATAGATGGGGAAACAGTGGAAACAGTGTCAGACTTTATTTTTTGGGCTCCAAACTCACTGCAGATGGTAAAATCACTGCAGATTGCAGCCATGAAATTAAAAGACGCTTACTCCTTGGAAGGAAAGTTATGACCAACATAGATAGCATATTCAAAAGCAGAGATACTACTTTGCCAACAAAAAGGTCTGTCTAGTCAAGGCTATGGTTTTTCCAGTAGTCATGTATGGATGTGAGAGTTGGACTGTGAAGAAAGCTGAGCTCCAAAGAATTGATGTTTTTGAACTGTGGTGTTGGAGAAGACTCTTGAGAGTCCCTTGGACTGCAAGGAGATCCAACCAGTCCATTCTAAAGGAGATCAGCCCTGGGTGTTCATTGGAAGGACTGATGCTAAAGCTCAAACTCCAGTACTTTGGCCACCTCATGCAAAGAGCTGACTCATTGGAAAAGACTCTGATGCTGGGAGGGATTGGGGGCAGGAGGAGAAGGGGACGACAGAGGATGAGATGGCTGGATGGCATCACTGACTCGATGGACATGAGTTTGAGTGAAGTCCAGGAGTTGGTGATGGACAGGGAGGCCTGGCGTGCTGCAATTCATGGGGTTGCAAAGAGTCAGACACAACTGAGTGACTGAATTGAACTGAACTGAACAGAACTTAATGCATTGTGATCAGAAAAGATGCTTGAAATGATTTCAGTTTTTTAAAATTTACCAAGGCTAGATTTATGGCCCAGGATGTGATCCATCCTGGAGAATGTTCTGTGTGCACTTGATATAAAGGTGAAATCCGTTGTTTTTGGGTGAAATGCTCTATAGATATCAATTAGGTCTAACTGGTCTATTGTATCACTTAAAGCTTGTGTTTCCTTGCTAATTTTCTATTTGGCTAATCTATCCATAGGTGTGAGTGGGCCATTAAAGTCCCCCACTATTATT
Source organism: Oryx dammah (assembly GCF_014754425.2). Lineage (NCBI taxonomy): Eukaryota > Metazoa > Chordata > Mammalia > Artiodactyla > Bovidae > Oryx > Oryx dammah. The sequence goes on along the minus strand of NW_024070213.1, from coordinate 20,911,795 downwards.
GTGTTACTGTTAATTTCCCCTTTCATACTTGTTAGCATTTGTCATGCTCCTATGTTGCGTGCATATATATTTATAATTGTTATATCTTCTTCTTTGATTGATCCTTTGATCATTATGCAGTGTCCTTCTTTGTCTCTTATCACTGTCTTTATTTCAAAGTTTATTTTATTTGATATGAGTATTGCCACTCCTGCTTTCTTTTGGTCTCTATTTGCATGAAATATCTTTTTCCAGCCCTTCACTTTCAGTCTGTATGTGTCCCTGGGTTTGAGGTGGGACTCTTGTAGATAGCATATATAGGGGTCTTGTTTTTGTAACCATTTTGCCAGTCTTTGTCTTTTGGTTGGAGCATTTAACCCATTTGCATTTAAGGTAATTATTGCTACGTATGATCCTGTAACCATTTACTTTATTGTTGACTTTGTCTGACTCTTAAGGAGAACACACCTGGTAGCATTTTAGCTCATTCTGCTTTGGTTCTGTCACGGCCACTGTCTGTTTGGAAGGTCAGCCCTGAGTTATGCTGGGGAGGGTTGTTGTTGTTCAGTCATTCAGTTGTGTCCAACTCTGTGACCCCATAGACCACAGCAGGCCAGGCCTCCCTGTCCCTCACCATCTCCCAGCGCTTGCTCAAACTCATGTCCATTGAGTTGATGATGCCATCCAACCATCTCATCCTCTGTCACCCTCTTCTTCTCTCAGTCTTTCCCAGCATCAGGGTCTTTTTCCAGGGTTGGCTGTTTACAGAAGGTGGCCAAAGTATTGGAGCTTCAGCTCAGCATCAGTCCCTCCAATGAATATTCAGGGTTGGTTTCCTTTAGGATTGACTGGTTTGATCTCAGTGCTGTCCAAGAAACTCTCAAGAACCTTCTCCAGTGGTGAGGAGGGAGGAAGGGGCAAATCTAAGATCTCATTGTGAGGATGAATCCAGGGTTTATAGAGCTGAAACTCTGACAATTTTTGAAGCCCTCTTTGAAAGAATGCAAAGTTAGGTGTGATAAGTGAATATTTATAATGAGAACAGTAATCATGATAATATTTTTGTCACCTAAATACCGAACACAGTTTTACAACATTGTTTTAAAAGTTATTTTAGCAACATACCTTTTGATTGTGGTTTTATCTGACAGTCGTTCTGTGATATTTTCTATAGAAAAAATAGATTATCCAGTTATTTACCTAATATAGTTGACGAAATATTTATGTTTCTTGTGGAGAAATTAAAAAAGTTTTTCCAGCTTCACAAGCAGTGAAAATGTTTAGAATTGTCAAACCTAAGCAAACTATTACCATGTTTCTTTCACAGAGGAGCTGTAAGATTTCAGGACATCTGAGGTTTTATTCTGATTTTCTATCTTAAATGCTCTTTGACTCAATGAAACTGATGTCCTCCTTTTCCTGGTATGTTATGAATTTTATGTTATCTTCATTCATAGTAGTATTTTCTGTCAAATCAGCAAGAAATTTACATATTTCCTCTATTCTTATGATTCATTTTTCATTAATTGGATTATCAAATGTTCTAAAAGCTTATTACTTACCATTACTTCTATCTGAAATGTATCCTTCTCTTCCTCTTAAAGAATTAATTACTGCTTTTGATGTGATCTTTTTATTTTATTTTTGTTATACTTTGTTTCATGATGGTAGGATGATATCTATTATTTTATTACTCATCTTTACTGTTTTTATTTACATTTTCATTTAAAATATTTTTATTTTATTTTCATCTCAGTGTTCTCACAAAATTAAACAGTTCTCTAAAAATTAAAGTGTCACCATAAGGCTGTAATTTCTCATTTGTTTTATTAAAACATTCTAAAATATGGTAAACCATTGGAGGGAGGGAAAGAGGAAACTGGTTGAGTTATGACTTTAACCAAGCTCCCAGACTGAGCCAGGGTATACCTTGGGAAGGTCAGGATTTGGTGGATATTGCTGATGGATTGAAGATTTGATGGAGGTAGAGGCAGCTAGTTTGGGTTAGAGTTTCTACTACCTTGTCACACCAACACAAGGATATCTGAGAGTATCAGGGTAGGATACCCAACATAAGGAAGACCAAGCCACAGCCAGAACAAGGTGGTTTCTCCTGAACTGGAGAGTAACAAAGATGCTTTGGGAAAGGGGTGGATACCATGGAAGAGGCCAGCTGGTTGGGAACTCATGGAGGAGTGCAGGGACCATATGCAGAGTGTTAGGCTTATGGGCATGTACGTATTCAAGGTGGTGACAAGACCAGGATTCCTCCCACAGCTGCACATGGGGCTGATAGCACTGCAGGCAGTGTGGTCTTGGTGATGGTTTGTGAGGCCCTTCATGAAGAGTCCCAAGTAGGAGAAGACTTCCTCCTTCTTCAGGAGACTGTCAGTGATGGGACTGGGTTTTTCTCAAGCAGATTAGAATATTTTGAAAAGAGGCAGCATTGTCTAACTGACCATGAATTTTGGAGTCATAAAGACCTGGGTTTGAACTGGCCATGCAACCTCTTATCCCCAGTTTCCCTCTCAACAAAAATGGGCATGGTAGTACATGTCTTTTGGATAGCTATTACATAAATCTTATAGTACGATGACAAAAGTGAAAGTGTTAGTTGCTTAGTCTTGTCCAGCTCTTTGCGACCCCATGGACTGTAGCCCACCAGGCTCCTCTGTCCATGGAATTTTCCAGGCAAGAATACTGGAGTGGGTTTCCATTTCCTTCTCCAGGGAATCTTCCTGACCCAGGGATTGAACCCAGATCTCCTACATTGCAGGCAGCTTCTTTACCATCTGAGCCACCAGGGAAGCACTTAATGAAGAGCATGGTAAATTTCATGAGTGTGAAATCCAGAATATTTGTGATTGTTAGTAATGTTATGATTTTCATACTTTTGATAGGTTTTCATAGTTTTGCTGTGTTTTGTTAATTTAATTATTATTTTCCGAAAAAGAAAAAAATGACATAAAATTCCTTTGTCTCAGGCTGATCTCAGAGTTCTCAATTTCCACCTTAGCCTGTTTGCTTGTACTGCCAGTGTTGTATGTAGTACACACACACTTTGAAAGACATCACCAAGAAATAGAGCCAGAGTCCTTGAAATGATTACAGAGTTTAAAGAGACTACCTTAGTTCTTATCCCCTTAATTTTTGTTTTTTAATGAGAAGATATATTTTACTGGGGCTTCCCTGGTGGCTCAGATGGTAAAGAATTTACCTGCAATGTGAGAAACCTGGGTTTGATCCCTGGGTCAGGAAAATCCCCTAGAGAAGGGTATGGCAACCCACTCCAGTATTCTTGCCTGGAGAATTCCATGGATAGAGGAGCCTGGTGGGTTACATGTTCATGGAGTCACAAAGAGTCAGACACAACTGAGTGACTAACACTTTTCACTTTACTTCATGTTTTGCTGATAGAATCTGTCCGAGTTTGGAAAGGAGTTTGTTTTAATTTTCTGTGTATTGATGCTCACTGGCTTTAATTTCTTGGATTTTTTTTGGTTAGTATTTTTTTATTTTCCTTTGTATTGTTATTTGGATTCATTCTTTTCATGTGCTGTCCTGGAGGGTATTCAGCTGCAAGCCATCAGGGGTTCCATTCCCTACTGGTGAAGAGGGGAGCTGGACCCATTAGAGCACATCCTTATGAAGCTGAAAGGTGGGACACACTGGGACCAGGTGAGGAAGAACCTGGCGTCTCTTTCGTTCATCCCATTGGGCATCCTCACCATCCATCCTGCAGTGTCTGTGAGATCTCATTAAGCTCTTGTGATGGTCTTCCCTTGAGAAAGGCAGGAGAATGGAATACCTGTATCAGTTTGGGAGGGTTTAGATACGTTAGATCTAAAATTTCCTGCAGAATATTGTTATTAGACTTTTGCCGTTGGCGAAAGGTGAAGAAAAAGCCACCTTGATCGTGTTTGGTGCCAACAAGAGGTATGATCTGGTTTGACATTAATGTCGACTCACTGAGCAGTTAATTTATCCTATTTACTGAGACCCCACTCCTCCGAAAATCCTTTTCTTGGAGGTAAAGGAACCTTGGCACAATAAACCAATGTGGCCAGTCACTGTTAGTTCTCAGTTCCTCTGACTGGATCGTAAGAAGAAACCAGCCAATGAAAGGCCAGGAGAGAGGGGGACCTTTTAGAAGCCAGCCATGGGAGTACCTGTGAGCCCTGGTCAGGTGAATGCTTAGGGACACAACTTGTTTGATCGGATCATCTTCAAGACCCAACTTGATGTTTATAACTTTGCCCATAAAAAGGCAGGCAATCGAGAAAAAAAAAAAAGAACAGAGTTCTGTCAATAGCCAAGTGTAACTTGAGAGGTGTCATTAACAACTTCATGCCTCATTTATCCTAATCGAGCAACACCAGTTTGGAAGAATATCCTGCCTTGGGGCCTGGAGCAAGAGAATAGAGGGCTTTCTGTATTTCCCTCCCTTTTTTTTGCTTATAATTCTCAATATCCTGTCTTCTAAACATGGCTCCTGTAGAGTGGCCAATTTAATTAAACCACACAGGAGGACTGGGGAGGATTTGGATAAGTGTTGTGCAGAGTGTGTCATTGTTACCATGGGGCCGTGGGAGAACGTGGGTGACTCACAGCAAAATGCTCTACAACTGGGGAGCGCAAACTTCCTGCCAGGGCTGGACCAACGGAATGATGGCTGAACACTGAGAGATGTGTCATAATTACTCTTAATAAGAATAAAATAAAAGTGACAGTAAACAACGCTTTTGACTTCCCACCAGGATATCTTGTTCAGGAAAATAAATGTCTTCTAGAGCAGGTTTAACCACAGGAGCCCATCCCCAGGTGAGAATGCCACACCTTCCCTAGGTGTGTGAATAGTGAGCACAATGTGCAGGAAAAAATGGAACAAATGGAACAAAGGGGTCAAGTGGCTGTCCTCGTGTTGACCCAGGCTTTTTGGCACTTCATGTCTTGTGAACCAGGATGCGTCTGTTGCAAGACACAAAGACAGTTGTACCCCACATGGCTTAAGCAAAAAGGGAATTTATTACTGATGTGACCATGCCTGGCTTCAGGGGCATCTTGTTGTCGCACTAAGGTCATCACATCCCCTTTCTCTCTGTGTGCACCCTGACTCTACCCGCCTTCATCAGAGGTTCTCCACACTCAGAAGTTCTCAACTCAGGGACATATTGGCCGCACAGCTCCAGACCTCACATCTTCTTGCCCTCAAATCTCAGGGGGAAAGGCCCCTTTTCCAGAATCCCAGCAAAAGTCCCATTTCATCTCATGAGTGCCGTGGGATTTTATGCTTGCTGTGGCGAGAGAATGCAGTGCTTTAATTGACTAAGAGTGAAGGAGAGGTGAACCCCCAGATAAAAACTGGGGCTGTTGGCAGAAGGGAAAATGAATGTCAAGGACACAAACCAGATTGTTTACTCTATATGTGAACCCAGCTCTAGAACCCTGCTGTTCTCTGGGATCTTTTGAGTTTTTTTGTTTAAGGTCAGAAAACATGGGGTAGGAGTGGGTGCGTGGTGTTGTTTCTGGGGGCTGGTTGACACCAGGGCTGACTCCACACTCCTGTTGCTGTCTTCAGAAAACACTGCCCAGAGCAGAGAGTTGGAATAAACAGCAATTTCATAGGCATTGCTGAAGCTTGGTGAGGAAGGGGGTATTCCCTAATAATCTTTTCCTCCTCTAGGGGATCTTTCCGACCCAGGGATTGAATCCAGGTCTCCTGCATTGCAGGCAGATTCTTTACTGTCTGAGCCATGAGAGAAGCCCAATCTTCCTGAACTGTCAGGCATATAAGAACGATTAGTATCAGATGAGCTTTGTCTCCCAGCAGGGTCTTGGTTGCCTATCAGTTCAGTTCAGTTCAGTCGCTCAGTTGTGTCCAACTCTTTGCGACCCCATGAACTGCAGGATGCCAGGCCTCCCTGTCCATCACCAACTCCTGGAGCCTACCCAAACTCATGTCTATTGAGTTGGTGATGCCATCTAACCATCTCATCCTCTGTTGTCCCCGTCTCCACTGCCCTCAATCTTTCCCAGCATTAGGGGCTTTTCCAATGAGCCAGCTCCTCCCATCAGATGGCCAAAGTATTGGAGTTTCAATCAACATCAGTCCTTCCAATGAACACCCGATCTCCTTTAGGATGGACCTCCTTGCAGTCCAAGGGACTCTCAAGAGTCTTCTCCAACACCACAGTTCAAAAGCATCAATTCTTCAATGGTCAGCTTTTTCACAGTCCAACTCTCACATCCATACATGACCACTGGAAAAACCATAGCCTTGACTAGATGGACCTTTGTTGGCAAAGTAATGTCTCTGCTTTTGAATATGCTCTCTAGGTTGGTCATAACTTTCCTTCCAAGGAGTAAATGTCCTTTAATTTCATGGCTGCAGTCACCATCTGCAGTGATTTTGGAGCCCAAAAAACAAAGTCAGCCACTGTTTCCACTGTTTCCCCATTTATTTGCCATGAAGTGATGGGACCAGATGCCATGATCTTCGTTTTCTGAATGTTGAGCTTTAAGCCAACTTTTTCACTCTCCTCTTTCACTTTCATCAAGAGGCTCTTTAGTTCTTCACTTTCTGCCATAAGGGTGGTGTCATCTGCCTATCTGAGGTTACTGATATTTCTCCTGGCAATCTTGATTCCAGCTTGTGCTTCATCCAGCCCAGCGTTTCTCATGATGCACTCTGAATATAAGTTAAATAAGCAGAGTGACAATATACAGCCTTGAAGTACTCCTTTCCCTATTTGGAATCAGTCTGTTGTTCCATGTCCAGTTTTATCTCTTGCTTCCACCTGCATCAGATTTATCAAGAAGCAGGTCAGGTGGTCTGGTATTCCCATCTCTTTCAGAATTTTCCACAGTTTGTTGTGATCCACACAGTCAAAGGCTTTGGCATAGTCAATAAAGCAGAAATAGATGTTTTTCTGGAACTCTCTGGCTTTTTCCATGATCCAGCAGATGTTGGCAATTTGATCTCTGGTTCCTCTGCCTTTTCTAAAACCAGCTTGAACATCTGGAAGTTCACAGTTCATGTGTTGCTGAAGCCTGGCTTGGAGAATTTGGAGCATTACTAGCGTGTGAGATGAGTGCAATTGTGGGGTAGTTTGAGCATTCTTTGGCTCAAACTTTGCCTTTCTTTGGGATTGGAATGAAAACTGACCTTTTTCAGTCCTGTGGACACTGCTGAGTTTTCCAAATTTGCTGGCTATTGAGTGCAGCACTTTCATAGCATCATCTTTCAGGATTTGAAATAGCTCAAGTGGAATTCCATCAACTCCACTATCTTTGTACATAGTGATGCTTCCTGAGGCCCACTTGATTTCACATTCCAGGATGTCTGGCTCTAGGTGAGTCATCACACCATTGTGATTATCTGGGTCGTGAAGATCTTTTTTGTACAGTTCTTCTGTGTATTCTTGCCACCTCTTCTTAATATCTTTTGCTTCTGTTAGGTCCTTACCATTTCTGTCCTTTATCAAGCCCGTCTTGGCATGAAATGTTCCCTTGGTATCTCTAATTTTCTTGAAGAGATCTCTAGTCTTTCCCATTCTATTGTTTTCCTCTATTTCTTTGCATTGATCACTGCGGAAGACTCTCTTTTCTCTCCTTGATATTCTTTAGAACTCTGCATTCAAATGGGTATATCTTTCCTTTTCTCCATTGCTTTTCACTTCTCTTCTTTTCACAGCTAATTGTAAGTAAGGTCTCCCCAGACAGCCATTTTGCTTTTTTTGCATTTCTTTTCCACGGGGATGGTCTTGATCCCTGTCTCCTATACAGTGTCACGAACCTCCATCCATAGTTCATCAGGCACTCTGTCTATCAGATCTAGTCCCTTAAATCTATCTCACTTCCACTGGATAATCATAAGAGATTTGATTTAGGTTGTACCTGAATGGTTTAGTGGTTTTCCCTACTTTCTTCAATTTAAGCCTATATTTGGCAATAAGGAGTTCATGATCTGAGCTCCCGGTTTGTTTTTGCTGACTGTATAGAGCTTATCCATCTTTGGCTGCAAAGAATATAATCAATCTGATTTTGGTGTTGGCCATCTGGTGATGTCCATGTGTAGAGTCTTCTCTTGTTGTTGGAAGAGGGTGTTTGCTATGACCAGTGCATTCTCTTGGCAAAACTGTTTGCCCTGCTTCATTCTGTATTCGAATGCCAAATTTGCCTGTTACTCCAGGTGTTTCTTGACTTCCTACCTTTGCATTCCCATCCCCTATAATGAAAAGGATATCTTTTTTGGGTGTTAGTTCTAGAAGTTCTTGTAGGTCTTCATAGAACCATTCAACTTCAGAGGCCTGTATTTTAGCACCTGGCCATTCTGAGACCAGTAAAGGTCTGTACCTTGTCTCTTCTCAATCTCTGTCCCCAGATGGAAGGCATGGGAGTCACAGTATGGTGTCTGGTGATGACTTTATCAACTAGAAATCTGGCAGTGGTCCTCTTCCTGGTTTGCTATCAGAATGTCTCAGGCCATTTGATTTGCTTATGACTGAAAAGCAGAGGAGAGTAGTTTTGGCTCCTTACTCCTAGGAAAGGAACAAGTAGAAGAATATCACTGTTTGCCCACAGGATTCCATAGTTTTGAGAGGGACTTGACTGCTGTTAAGCCCACATTTTTTTTTTTAACACATATAGGCTGGACAGATAGCAATTAGAGTTTCTCTTTGTTGATTATCTCTTTTTTTTGGAATTTAAAAAAATTGAAGTGTAATTGGTTTATAATGTTGTGTTAATTTCTGCTATACAGCAAAGTAATTCAGTTATATACACATATACACTCTTTTTTATAATAGTTTATGTTATAGTTTATCACGGGATATTGCATTTAGTTTCCTGGAGGACCCTGTTTATCTGTTCTATATGTTATAGTTTACATCCTGCTCACCTCTACCTCCCAGTCTCTCTCTCCCCCAACCCCTTCCCTCTTCACAACTGCAAGTCTGTTCTCTGTGTCCATGAGTCTGTTTTGTTTCTTAAATAAATTCATTTGTGTAATATATTAGATTCCACATCTGAAGGATATCATATGGTATTTGTCTTTCTCTCTCTGACTTATTTAGTTCATTTAGTATGACAATCTCTAGTTGCATTCATGTTGCTGCAAATCGCATTATTTTATTCCTATTTATGGCTAAATATTAATGTATTCTATTGTGTGTATGTACACACACACACACACACACACACACCACATCTTCTTTAACCATTCATCTGTTGATGGCCATTTAAGTTGCTTCTGTGCTTTTGCTATTGTGAATAGTACTGGTGTAAGCATAGGGGTGCATTTATCTTTTTGAATTATAGTTTTGTCTGGATATATTCCCAGGAGTGGTATTGCTGGATGGATTGATTATCTCTTAATTAGGTTCTTGATGCCAAGTTCCACTGGATGGTTGTGACAGCTGTCAGGGCCTTTCTCATTGATGGGTATATAGCAGTCGATGGCATCTTCAGAAGAGCTATGGGGAAGCACAGCCAGCAAGCATGGGTGACACTTTAAATCCTTACTGGTGGTACAGCTGTTTGATTTGGCTGAACTGTAGTGGTGGCTCATGTAAACAGGAGAGTGGGGCTGGAATGAGAGGAATCCGAAAGATCCTATTTCAATGGTTGTCAGATCTCAGTCTCGTGTTCACTTTCAGGAACACCCCTCATTTCTTGCCGTGGATTCCTTCTCACAGAACCACAGGACAACACCCTTCCTGGAATTACTGGGGTGCATGTGATGGGGGGGTGTGTGATTTAGACAGAGATGCTGTGTCCATTTAGCCTCATGATGGAGTGACTACACCGTTATTTTTTTCAGTAAATAAAAGTGTAAAACTATTCATGCATCAAAAGATCAATCAGAGAACCAGGTTACCTGAGGAGACTCACTGACTGTGATCATCTGGGCAGAGGAAGAATTCGTTCTGTCACTTGGAGGGAGACCTAATCTTGTCGTTCCAGAGCGATAAGAATGCATGACGCACATTCAATTTTAAAAATCTCTCATTAAATTCCATTTCTAAAAATAGAGAATTCACATATGTTCTCTATAACAAGTGAAATAATATGAAGAAAGAAGGCAAAAAAATTAAACATCTTTCTCATGATTCCTGCATTCCCATTCCCACCTCTTGCTCCTCTAAGATAAACAAGGATAATGACCTATTGTGTTATCTTTTCACATCTTTCCCAAGTAAATGCAAGTAGATGTGATTTTGACTCCTGAAAATTGGACTCCCCCTGTATACAGTTTTGTGCAACCTGTTTTCCTCACATGATAAGTTTCTATGGATATCTGTCTAGATCAATATAGTTAAGTCATTCTTATTAATAGCTTCACAGTAATCCATGGTATAGATGGACCAAAATCTATTTAATGTCCACTTGATAGATATCCAGAAAGTTTCCAGGTTTTCACCTTTAGGAATGATGCAACAGTAAATATTCTTTAAATATATCATTATGAACTAGTACTCCCCCTCACTGCTCACAGGACCTATCCCTTGAAATGGGGTCACTGGATCAAAGGTTATATGTATTTGAATTTTCAGTAGCTATTGCCAGCTTGCATTCCAAAAAGTGTAGCAATTCCTGTTCTAATAGCAGCATGTGAGAGTGGTTGCTAGCACAGAATGCTATATGTTTTGAGTTTTAAAATGTTAAAAAAAAAAGTTCTTTTGTCAATCTGAGGGGTAGGAAAAAATGGCATCTCCTTATTGCCTTTTTTAGAAACAAATATTTATTTATTTGGCTTGCTGGGTCTTGGTTACAGTATGTGGGATCTTTAGTTGTAGCATGCAAATTCTTAGTTGTGGCATGTGGGATCTGTTTCCCTGACCAGGGATTGAACCCCGGGCCCCCTGCACTGGGAGTGTGGAGGCTTAGCCACTGGACTACCAGGGAAGTCCCTCCTTATTGCTTTAATTTGCTTTTCCTTACCTGCCAGTGAGGACAAGCATCTTTTCATATGTTCATTGGCCATTTGGATTTCCTCTTGTGGGAATGGTCAGTTCTGTTGTATTCAGTTGGATATTATGTGTTGTGTGTTGCAGACATTTTTCCCCCCAGCTATCATTTGACTTTGGCTTTGTTTACCTTTGTTGTTGTTTAGTTGCTAAGTCATATCTGCCTCTTTGTGACCCCAAGAACTGCAACACTCCAGGCTTCCCTGTCCTTCACTGTCTCCCGGAGTTTGCTCAAACTCATGTCCATTGAGCCAATGATGCCATCCAACCATCTCATTCTCTTTCACCCCCTTTTCCTTCTGCCGTCAATCTTTCCCAGAATCAGTGTCTTTTCCATTGAGTCAAAAGGTTGTTTTAAAAAATGTACCAGATAATTTAAAAACTACCCAAGTAATATTAGTTTTTTATAGACAATTATTAAATACAATAAGCCAAAAGAAAACTACAAAAATCACTCATTTTCACACTACTCATAGATAACCACCCACAGATAACTATTTATATTTTGGGGTATATGCCTCCCAACTGTCTTCTACACACATTTTACTCTTTGTTTTAAAATATCACCACTAAAGGATAGAACTCTAAATGTGTATACTGATCAGAAGAAAAAGGGAAATTCAAGTGCAGGATCCTTTTCATAGCTACTTGAAACATATAGAACGATGCTTATAACAGATGAAGGCAGATGGGTAGTACTGATCAGGAGGGAAATTTATCGTTCATATTGTAATGATTCTAAAATGCACATTTGATTTGCTTATCTTAACCTCCCTGAAATCAGCAAGTGTTTCGTATGCAATGATGTCTCATAAACACTGCCAGGCAGCGATCAGAACATAGTCATTGTTGTCTACATGTGTGAGCTAGTTCATAGCTTTTCATGATATCTGCACTTCACTTGGGTTATGCTCACTCAGGAGTATAAATGTTGAATTCAATTGCTATTTGAAATATCTTCAGTAAGATTTACACTATGACTACATTCAGTTCAGTTCAGTTCAGTTGCTCAGTCGTGTCTGACTTTTTGTGACCCCATGAATCACAGCACGCCAGGCCTCCCTGTCCGTCACCAACTCTCGGAGTTCACCTCTCCATCCCTTCCCTAGAGGGTAGGAAAGAATACAGCCCTCCCAACACCTTGATCTCAGACTTTCGATCTGCTGAACTATGAGAAATGAATTCCTGGTGTTTTAAGCCCTTGAGTTTGTGGCAGCTCCAGAAAACAAATACACTCCCTGGTCAGAAATGGACATTGATGATGGGCTACCTGACTGGGTCAGCAAGGACTCAGCAAAAACAGGACATAGCTAGTCAGGATGAATGGACTCAATCCTCCAAAACTTAGCAGATTTTATGAGCATGTATTGTTGGCAAGCCAACATTTTAAAGTCAAATACTCTTAACCAATGGGCTGTAAAGTCCCTAAACTATTTTTAACTGTTCAAAAGTGGGTGAAAATACAGTCACAAGGATACAGAGCAAGGTCATCAATCAGAGTTGCACTGCCCTGCACAGTGGCCACCAGCCACATGTGGTCACTGAGTCCTTGAAATGTGTCCAGGCTAAACTGAAATGTGATGTTAGTGTAAAATACACACCAGATTTCAAAGATTTAGTATGAAAAACAGTGTGAAATATCTCATTAACAATGTCTATGTTGATTACATATTGGCTGTATTTTGGATATGTAGGTAAATTATTAGAACTAATTGCACCTATTCCTTCTTGCTTGTATAATGTGGCTACTAGAAAATTTAAAATTACACATGTGGCTCACATTACATTTCTATTGCTCAGTGTTGATTTAGAGACTAAACAATGCAGCCTAAGGCAGGAGAAATAGGCAAATTGTAGATTTTGAAATAACAAGAGGCTTTGTGAATGTGACTGTTCTTAATACATTGTGTAGATGTTATGATACTAAGATAATGGTGCATCTTATAATTGATTTGGTGTCTTAACTTTGATGTATGTGGTATTAAATTGTTTGGTTAGGTAATATATATGCGAAATAACTTTTGCAAGAGATTCAACAATGTGGCAATACTCATTTGGGAATATTTCACATATTATGCTTCTGGCACAAATAAAATAAATGAGTGAAATTAGGCAAACATGACCTGATCAGCAATAATATTCAACAAGATGCTTGGAGAGATAGATGTGATTAAAAAAAAAAAAAGAAGTTAAAGATCTTGTAGTGTTGACTTGTTTGTGACTCAAAAGAAAGGGAAGCTCTGGATGGACTTTGGGAGGAGTTTTGTACTGAAGTCAGTGATGTGGATTGCGTGGGAAAGTGTTTAAATTATGGCTAAAAGGAGATATTACATTGATCTTGCAAACTCAACAGCTTCTTGGATGTGGCCTGTGTGGTTATTTCTCCTGTTAGTGTGGGTGAAGCAGCATAAATAATCCCTAAATCCATGTTGCTCCATCTGTCAGCATGGCAGCTTGGAAGCAGTCCTGAACTAGGAGATGACAGTCGTCATTCTCCTGGGGGCTTTGCTCAGTCACTAGCTTTCATGCATGGAAGCCTGTTGCTTTGCTTGCTCTTAGTGTTAGTCGCTCAGTCACGTCAGATCCTTTACAACCCCATGGACAAAACCCCCCAGGCTCCTCTATCTATGGGATTCTCCAGGCAAGAATACTGGCGTGGGTAGCCATCCCCTTCTTCAGGGGATCTTCCCCACCCAGGGATTGGACCCAGGTCTCCTGCACTGAAGGCAGATTATCTGCCATCGGAGTTACCAGGGAAGCCCTTGCTTGCTCTTCCTACCCCTTGATTCAGCCAAAGAGGAGTAAACTTGCCCAGATTGGATGGGTGTAGTTTGGTAGTGGGAAGAGAAGAATAAGGAGTTAATGTGCACAGCCCTCCTTTGTAATCTAATCTAGCATCTAAAAACATGATTCCTGGCCAGCTAATGGGATTTGAAAAGTTCCTTAAGAAAAACAGCACATGAACATGAATATCCTAATATAAAAAAATTTCCAGGACTTCCTTGGCAGTCCAGTTAAGGCTTCACACTTCAAATGCAGGGGGCTCAGGTTTGATCCCTGCTCATGGAACTAACATCCCATATGCCATGCAGCACGATAAAAATAAACCAAACATTTAAAATAAATTTCCAATAATTTTTACTTCTGTCTATAGTTTATTGTAAGACTCTTGTTTTTTTCTGACCTCATCAAGAACTTGCTAGAACAAACATTTCTTAAGTGGCTGACTGAGTTAGAGATACACCTTAGCACTTTGCTCAGCTTCAGTTTGCCTGATAAAAAAAGGATGGAGGCAAAGCATTTATAAACATTTCCTTTCTGGAAGACCCAAGTCAGTTTTATGCATTGTTGCCTTAGCAGCACATTCTTTCCATTTGAGCAATACTGGAATTATTTTTAAGACAACTGAGTGAATTCTTAATTTCAGATATTAATATTTATTTACTTATTTCTAGCCTTTTCACTTGGGTCTTCACAAATATTTTTCATCTCTCTGCTGAAATTCCCTAGCTGTTCACCTTTGTTGCCCAACATTTCTGCCGTATCCTTTAATATCTCTGTCGTAATTCATTTGATGTCTGTGTCTGACCATTCCAACATCTGGAAATCCATCTCAGGGTCTGTTTATATTCACCCTTTCCTCTCTTAACCATGGCACACCTTTTCTTGTTTCCTCACGTCTTATAAATCTTAATTGTATACTAGACTGGCACCCCACTCCAGTACTCTTGCCTGGAAACTCCCATGGACGGAGGAGCCTGGTAGGCTGTAGTCCGTGGGGTCACTGAGAGTTGGACATGACTCAGTGACTTCACTTTCACTTTTCACTCTCATGCATTGGAGAAGGAAATGGCAACCCACTCCAGTGTTCTTGCCTGGAGAATCCCAGGGACGGGGGAGCCTGGTGGGCTGCCGTCTATGGGGTTGCACAGAGTCGGACACGACTGAAGCGACTTAGCAGCAGCAGCAGCAGACTTTGTGTAAAAAGAGCAGTCGATAAAAATTAATAATATTTACCTCCAGAAAAATATACTCTTTTTTTTTTGGTGGAGCTGGGGCAGCAGGTCACACCACTAAAGGAGCTGAGTTGGTCTGCTCTGTAGCTGAACTTGGGTTGGTCTTGGTTGTAGTTTTAGTTACTTTGTTATAGTTTAAGTTAGACTCAGTTCACCATTACCTTCAGGGTCAAAGCAGGAGCGGGCCTTTCCTTTCAGAGATGCTTGGACCTAAACACTGGTAGACTCTTGTTCTTATATTTCATAGTCAGTTGCCAGCTTTTTTTGCATTTTTTTGCCAGCTTTCTATTCCTCTGGCTTTCAGTTTCTAAGGAGATCTCTTTCTACCTGGCCCCGTCCCCTTGGCAGTGTAGGCCATGAAGTCTCAGAGTATTTTGCAGGGGTTCCTCTCAGCTCTCCCATGCTTTCCTGGCCTCTAAAAGGCTGCTGAGGTATAGTTGGTAAAGACTCAGGTGCCTCTGAGGTATTTCTTTCTGCTCTCCTGCCATCCCCGGCCACTGAGGGACTCTGCTTTACAATCAGTGAAGGCCTGGAGAAATTGGGAGGAGTCTCTTCCCACTCTCTAGCCTCACCTCCAGCCTTGGGAATGTTGCTGCCCTCAGGGTTCTCAGTGAGGTGCCTCAGGTGCCTCCCCTTGGCTCTCCAGCCCCACTCTCGGCCTTTAGCAGGTGCTGCCTTGCCGTAGGAGAGGGCTTTGTGCATCTTGGTGGGGTAGGAGGTAGGGGTTTTGTCTCACTTCCAGCTTTTTGCCTGCTGTCCTTCGCTCACTGAAGGCCTGTGGAGAACAGGTGGGTGGTGTCAACTTGCTCTGTGGCCAGAGCTCACTGGGATTCTAACCTGTCATGCTTGTCCACACAGAGCTAGAAGTTTATGAAGTTTGACTGGTTTCAAACTGTCTGTCTGTCTGTTCCTCCTTTTTACTCTGCCAGGGATGAAGACAGCCACAGTCTCTCCTAAGAAGTGTTTATCACTTTCTACAATTGTTTATCATTTACTTTAGATTTCCTTGTGTCCTCAGCATTCAGATGAATTTTAAAATTATGATTAGTAGCTTCTCTGCTGCTGCTGCTGCTGCTGCTAAGTCGCTTCAGTTGTGTCCAACTCTGTGTGACCCCATAGACGGCAGCCCACTAGGCTCCCCCGTCCCTGGGATTCTCCAGGCAAGAATACTGAAGTGGGTTGCCATTTCCTTCTCCAATGCATAAAAGTGAAAAGTGAAAGTAAAGTCGCTCAGTCATGCACGACTCTTAGTGACCCCATGGACTTCAGCCCACCAGGCTCCTCCATCCATGGGATTCTCCAGGCAAGAGTACAGGAGTGGGTTGCCATTGCCTTCTCTGAGTAGCTTCTCTAGCTTGTTTTTAATGTTAGTGGGCAACAATGATCTCTTGTGAATTTCTGCATTCTAAATGGAAGCATAATAGCTGGGAATATTTTAAAATTTGGAACTGTCATAATTTGCATCTTACTGATACTTTGACCATTGTTATGGTTTTATAATAAAAGTTTAGTTTTAGCAAGAAATACCAGATAACTGGTGTTAAGTCAGGAAATGGCACATGGAAGCTGAAACTCCAGTCTTTGGGAGCCCATCAAGTCACCTCTGCCTACGAAGATGGGGCATCTCTAAGATGGCGTTGGCTCCAGCCTCAGCCACACTGGCGGTATGGCGTGCCTACTGCTCATTTTCTCAGTGGTTTCCGTGTGAGCATCTCTCTCACTCTGTTTTTTTTTTTTTTTTTATGTAGACTATTTTTTAAAGTTTTTATTGAATTTGTTACAATATTGCTTTTGTTTTATGTTTTGGCTTTTGGCTGCGAGGCATGTGGGGTCTTGGTTTCCCAAGCAGGGATTGAACCCACACCGCCTGCACTGGAAGGTAAAGTCTTAACCAGTGGACTAGTAGGTAAGTCCCCATGTAAGCATCTCTGTCTGGGGGCTGTCTTGTTGACTCAGTAATTTTTGAAATCAACCATTAGATAGCAAAACTTCGGAAGGAGAAAAAGAAAAATAGTATATCCTCTTTTGCTTAATCCTCTTAAGCATAAATATCATTTATGCCTTCTTTATATGCTTGCACCTCTTCCTTTCTTTTACTTTGCATTTCTTTTTTAACTGAGTAGAGAGTCAGCTCTTGGAATCTCTTTCCAGTCAAGCCATAGACAGTGTGTCATACCCTATGTGTCCCTACCCACCATCACCCATGGAAGTAACAAGTGCTGGGAGAGTCCTCAGCTTGCAAGATCAAGTCTAATTATACTATATTCTGGTTCAGTAACAAGACTACTTGAATAAGGTTGAAGACAAAGCAATAGACTATCCATTAGGATCTGGCTGTATGTGACCAGAAAAAAGGGTTCTACTGCCATAGAAAAAAAGGAAAAGTGAAGTTGCTCAGTCATGTCCAACTCTTTGCGACTCCATGGACTGTAGCCTGCCATGCTCCTCCATCCATGGGATTTTCTAGGCAAGAGTACTAGAGTGGGTTGCCATTTCCTGCTCCAGCGGATCTTCCTGACCCAGGGATTGAACTTGGGTCTCCCACATTGTAGGCAGACGCTTTACCATCTGAGCCACCAGGGAAGTTCCCTATTGCCTTAGAGAAAGAGAAGAATGTATTATCTATTGAGGGTTGACCAGCAGTCTTGGTTACCAGTCAGCTCTCTCAGGAAGAATATTACAGAGTTCCAGCCTGGTCCTGGACCTTGAAATCATTTTTGAGGGGAGAGCATTTACTATGTCAATAACCTCTATTCTGATGACTGCTCCCCTTCCCTGGTAGCTCTGTAGGTCTGTAGAACCAGAGCAGTGATAGGATAGTCATAACAGTAGTGTAGCTGCTCAGTCGTGTTCGACTCTTTGCGACCCCGTGGACTGTAGCCCACCAGGCTCCTCTGTCCATGGGATTCTCCAGGCAAGAATACTGGAGTGGGTTGCCATTCCCTTCTCCAGGGGATCCTCCTGACCCAGGGACTGAACCCGTGTCTCCCGCATAGCAGGCAGATTCTTTACCATCTGAGCCACTAGATAACAAAGGATCTAAAATAGCATGTCACATAGAGACCTGCTGAAGAAACTAAGGATCTTTAGCTTAGAGGAAAGAAGAGTTGGTAATGACCCATGTCTTCACATATTTGAAGTGGTGTCTTGTGAAGTCTGGATGGATGAGAAGGGCAGAATCCAGCCAGTGAGTAGAAGATACAGGGAGAGTAATATGAGTTCAATGTACAGAGGAAAACCCTAGTAATAAGAGCTGTCAAAAAGAGATAGTGAGCACATATTTACTGCTGTCATTCTTCTGTCATTGATAGGTGTCAAGGACAAAATAGTCAGCAAGAAGGTCTGGTTCCTGCCAGGATGGCAGCTATGCTCTAGCGAGGAAGTCAGAAGTTGATCAGATAATCATCCACATATGACTGCAGATCATTAAATGTAACAACTAGGTCTTAGAACATTGACAGTGGTTGAAGTAAGGGATAGGCACCCATTTGTAGACCTTCTAGAGGATGTGTTGGAGAAGGCAGTGGCACCCCATTCCAGTACTCTTGCCTGGAAAATCCCATGGACAGAGGAGCCTGGTGGGGTCATTAAGAGGCAGACACGACTGAGCGACTTCACTTTCACTTTTCACTTTCATGCATTGGAGAAGGAAATGACAACACACTCCAGTGTTCTTGCCTGGAGAATCCCCGGGACGGCGGAGCCTGGTGGGCTGCTGACTGGGGTGGCACAGAGTCGGACACGACTGAAGCACTTAGCAGCAGCAGCAGCAGAGGATGTGTGCTTCTGTCAGGTCTAAACTTATGGTCTCTCCTGCTCATTTCTAGAAATGTGTTCTGGGTAGTGCTGCAGTGGATAGAAGGGAAGAAATTTGCCTTGGAGGGCAAAGCAAATTCCAAATTTGTGGGACTTCTATTGATAAAATGAACTTTTTAAAGTTTCACAGTGGTTTACCATCACTAAACCAGGTTGTGCTAACCTCTTGCCTGGAGAGAGAATGTTGGTTGAACACACGTGAATTCAACAACTTGAAGACTTAAAAGACTTGAACTAGTTGATTTGGAAGAACTAAAACATCCTCTAAAATCTGTAAGTATTGTAAAAAGTTTCTGAAAATTCTGAAAAGTTTTCCCACTGAGGACTTAAAAAAAACAACCAAAAAACCCATACCTCCCTTTTGCCCAAGAAAATAACCAAGAAAGAAATGATAAAAACTTTTTTTCAGTTCTCTCAGTCTAAATATATCAATATACAAAAACATGGTAATTTTATGAGTGAAACAAGTTATACATAATGCATTTTTATGTTCCTAAACGAACAGCATGACTTTATATCTGTAAAGGGCACTAAAAATAAGCTTTGCATGTATTTCAGTCCCCTGCCCCCAAATTTTCTTTGAAGAAAAAATTTTTTTGTTCTTCCGTAGCTTAAAATTTCTGAAAAATCTCTGTATCTGGTCTGTTCCTTTTGTTCTTTCTGCCTTGTAGCTTGGGTTCTATTTCTGTAAAGTGGATAAGTGTGAAATTAACTGTTCTTTTAGCCTAACTGATAGATGAGATTTAACTCTCTGTCATTTACCTGCTGGGTGTCTAGAGAGCTCGGGCTCTGGGGTGAGTGTTCCGTCCATGGTTTTTCCCAAGGTGGGCTTCATTTCTTCCCAGCTTTAGTTCCCACTAGGGCCCACCAGGAGTACTGACACAGTGTTTATCCAAACAATTCAAGAGCCATACAGACAGAGAGTAATTTGTCTTCATGACACACCTGGGAGGCATTCAGGCCAAAAGGCTGTTACAATGGTGGTGCATTGGCAAGAGCATCAGTTTAGAGTCTGGACAGAGTGCTTGGGGGCCAAGACTCTTGGGCTCTGCCACCAGCTTTGTGGGATCATAGGAAGGTCTTTTCACCTCTCTGAGACCTTTATTGCTCACCAAAAGGATGAGGGTATTGGATAAAAGCTCTATGGACCTCATACGCTCCAATGTTCTATAAGTAAGTAAAGTCAGTCAGTCGTGTCCGACTCTTTGTGACCCCATGGACTGCAGCCCACCAGGCTCCTCCGTCCATGGGATTCTCCAGGCAAGAATACAGGAGTGGGTTGCCATTTCCTTCTCCAGGGGATCTTCCCAACCCAGGGATCGAACCCAGGTCTCCTGCATTGGAGGCAGACGCTTTAACCTCTGAGCCACCAGGGAAGCCTTATGTTCTATAAATATATAATTTTGAGCCCACATTCCAAAATAAGAAGGTTGCAGCACTGATCTAAGGTTATAAAATAGACTAATGGCATCTGGTCCCATCACTTCATGGGAAATAGATGAGGAAACAGTGGAAAACAGTGTCAGACTTTATTTCTGGGGACTCCAAAATCACTGCAGATGGTGATGTAGCCATGAAATTAAAAGACGCTTACTCCTTGGAAGAAAAGTTATGACCAACCTAGATAGCATATTCAAAAGCAGAGACATTACTTTGCCAACCAAGGTCCATCTAGTCAAGGCTGTGGTTTTTCCAGTGGTCATGTATGGATGTGAGAGTTGGACTGTGAAGAAGGCTGAGCGCTGAAGAATTGATGCTTTTGAACTGTGGTGTTGGAGAAGACTCTTGAGAGTCCCTTGGACTGCCAGAAGATCCCAACCAGTCCATTCTGAAGGAAATCAGCCCTGGGATTTCTTTGGAGGGAATGATGCTGAAGCTGAAACTCCAATACTTTGGCCACCTCTTGTGAAGAGTTGACTCATTGGAAAAGACTCTGATGCTGGGAGGGATTGGGGGTAGGAGGAGAAGGGGACGACAGAGGATGAGATGGCTGGATGGCATCACCGACTCAGTGGATATGAGTCTGAGTGAACTCCAGGAATTGGTGATGGACAGGGAGGCCTGGCGTGTTGTGATTCATGAGGTTGCAAAGAGTCAGACACAACTGAGAGACTGAACTGAACTGAATGATGAAATTCCCTGAAGGTCCAGTAATTAGGACTTGGCACTTCGACTGAGAAGGGCCCAGGTTCAGTCCCTGATCAGGAACTGAGATCCCACAAGTCACACAGTATGGCCAAAACAAACAAACAAATAAACAAAACCCAAAAAGGACTAATGGGAGAGTTGCTCTTTCTTGCTTCTGAATGGCACTGCAATTTTTTGAACAAACACATTTGTCTACATTAACATGCTGGACAATCTTGGTTTACCATGGGAAAGAGTGAAAATAAACTCTAGGGGGAAGCAGGGTGGAAGGAAGAGAATAAATCCTCCTGGTGCCTGAAACTCTGTGGCATAGTGGTAATAATCTCAATACCCACTTTAGGCTGTGTCACCTTGCTAGCTCTTGGGGAAGAGAGTGCTCTTGGGGGAAAAAAATGCTCCCTTAGCCTCTGGTGCTGTTTTGTTGGCTTATTTCCTTCCACAGCCTTCCCTTGAATGCCGGAGTCTGCTTATAGTCAGCCAGCTTGATACTGGCTTTGAGCAATTCCTGACCAATGCAGTAATGACTGGCCTACCCTGCCTGCTGTGGTGATGGAGCTGGGCTGAGGAGCTGGGTGGTGTTTCTGTCCCCGTGGCACAAGAGACTGTGGGGCTCCTTTGCCCTTCCAGAAATGACTCCAAGGGCAGGATTTCCAGGAGGCAGACAGGGAGGCTGCCCTTGTTTTGTTTCCAACTGGTTGGCAGACCCGAGAGGCTCAAATGAACATGTGAATTTAAGAGTGCTTAACGCTGATTCAAATCTTAAGCTGCCTTTTAAACTTTTGAGTGGATTGGAGTCAATATGTGAAATACACATACATGCTCTTTCAAAAATGACTAATCTCACTCAACCACGCTGTTTCCTTTCTTTCTGCCCACACTCTAACACCCCCAAGGGTGGTTTCTATTTATTGTCAATAAAGGCACTTCTTAGATTGCTTAGATATGAAAATGAAAATAAATGCCTTAGTTTATATATGAAATGATGTGGGTTAAAATACATGCAGAAAGTAATTCTGAAAAATTGGAAATAACCTAAATTTCCTTCAATGGAGATTTGATAATTGATAGTAATTCACACATGAAATATAAGGCAGCATTTAAAACCATAATGGAAAAGAATATAAAAAAGAATGTATACATAGGTCTCATTTTGCTCAATAGCAGATATTAATACAACATTGTAAATCAACTATGCTTAAATAAAAATAAAATGATATAGATACATCTTTGTTGATATGAAAAAGTATTCTGATATGTGAAACAGGTTAAAACTATATGTATTAGATGATCCTGTTTTTGGAAAGACAAAAGTATATATGCATATACTTAAAAAAATCTGTGAGAGGACTCACCTAGGCTTGTGTATTTGGGGGCTGAAAAGAGGTTCTGGTGTCCATGTGGTCTGGACCTAGGGCCTTGATGTTTTCACCACACTGTTTCAGCATTGTCACTTTGGTTTCCAATCCTCTATACTTCATGTTCAAAGAAACAATTGAGCAGTGGACAACTGTGGTGATAGAAATATGGATGATGTGTTTTCTGCTTGGCAAGCTGATTTTTTTTCCTACAGTGAACATTTATTGCCTCTCTGACAAAATAGCAAAAATTAGAAAAAGGGATCCAGGAGACCCTCCTTTGCTTGGGACGTCTTGGGTGAGATTAATTTGAGTTTCATTTCTAGCTCAGATTGCTGAATCTTCTTTTTCCCCTTACTCTTTTTTGGCTCTGAGTTCTTTCTACTCTGTTATTTTGCGTATCTGTGTCCCTTTTCCAGTCATGAAGATAGCTTGACACGTAGCAGATTGGGCAGAACTGTCCAAAAGAAAAGTTGGTCCTCCTCCATTTGGGTGGATAATCCTGACTTTTTGGCAGTTTGGCTCACCTGTTGGCAGGGGTGCAGACATTGCCTGGGAAACTAGAGAAAACCAGCAGTAGGCAGAGGACGAAGAAGTGGTTGATATGAAGAGATTTAATCACCGCTGTGGAAAATCAAATTACTGTTCTCAATTCTCCACAGCATTCAAAGAGAGTATTCATCAATGCCCTTGCTATGGCCTCATAGCAAGGGTGTTTGCAGTATACGTTCTGCCCCTCAACTTTGGGTTTGGCCAAAGGGAATATTAGTGGATGGGGGATTACAGAGGCTTGAAGAGCCCATACATTCAGGCTGCAATTATCGTGCATCCGTGACCCACCATGAGAACTTCCTCCAGGCAGCTGTTGCCCCATCAGCCTGGGCTCCAGAATAAATATAATGCCTTCAACCCAGCCTGTAGTCTGGAGCCAAGTGCTGCTGAATGGCTGCCTGAAGCGAGTTCCCCCAGCCCAGCCCAGCCTGGACTAGCCAAACCATAATCAGTCTTGCAGACTCGTGAGTAGCAGACTAAATCCTAGCTGTTTGAAACCACTGAGTTTTGGGGTGGTTTATTGTGTAGCTTCCCTGAGGCTGTAACTGGTTGGTACACTGGTCTAGGTCTGTTAAACAGACCCACCAGAGTCCTTGCTGGCTGAAAAGAGATTTCTGCCTGCCTGTGTGTGATAAATATGCAAAAACCCTCCAAAAATGTGATGATGATAACCTGGAAAGAAAAGAATATGGTTAGCCTGACTGTGCATCCAGGGCAAATATAACTTTCCCTCCTTGATTAGAAATGAATTCCAGCATTTCAATTAAGGAACTGAATACACTAAGGAATACATTACTAATATTCTAACCCTAGGTCCAGGGAAATTCAGTTTGTGGTCAAAGCCTGAAAAGTTAGTGAGTCATTAGGAACAGTGTACAAGCCAGGAAGCCCCGACTATACCATTGACTCTGCCCTTTCTGTCAACCTTATTGTTTTTCAGAGGAACTCCTTCCTCTCATTTTAGCTTTGCTCTAACCTCCAGGAGGCTGCTGGACAAGTCCGAGGTCATTGGAGGGAATGGTATTAGAAAACTCACAGACACAGTGGCAGCGATATTGGGTGTATTTCACTTTCTGTCCAAGCTGAGAGGTTTCCCTGAAGCCAGGATCGTGTTTAGATTCCCAAATGCATGTGTTACCCTAAGGTTCACTGTCTCCTTCTGTGCTTGGCAAGAAATGTGGAACTCTCTTGGATGCTTGCCTTGTGTGGCAATGCTTAATGCTTGTTAGATGGCTGCAGCACAGTCCCGGGTGGGGGGCCATGCTCAAGGACACAGACTTGGGGACAGAGCACACGGAGGTCATCAGATTGCTCCCTATAACAGCGAGGAAGTGAGGCCTCAACATACAGCACACCCTGCAAGCAGTAGGGCTGGAGCTGAGCTAGAAACCAGAGCAGCAAGACCTTTCCCCCCTGACGTTCAATGGTTGCTGTTTAGTTGCCACGTCATGTCCAACTCTT
The DNA here is from genome assembly GCF_014754425.2 of Oryx dammah. NCBI lineage: Eukaryota > Metazoa > Chordata > Mammalia > Artiodactyla > Bovidae > Oryx > Oryx dammah. Next base: position 20,887,501 of record NW_024070213.1, on the reverse strand, counting down.
CCGTGACTCGTGTACTGTAGCCCACCAGCCTTCTCTGTCCATGGTTTTCCTAGGAAAGAATAATGGAGTGGGTTGCCGTTTCCTTCTCTAGGGGATCTTCCTGATCCAGAGATCAAACCTGTGTCTCCTGCATTGGCAGTTGGATTCTTAACCTTGAGACACCTAGGAAGCCCAACTTTCAATGGTACCCGTATGTTTTTGGCCTTTCTTTTCTCTGCAGGATACACACTCAATGGGAATTCACTTATGAGGCTAGCATTTTAAAGCAATGAGCTTTAAAACATGGTCCACACTATCAGTTTAGGTAGTTGGAAAATACAGAAAGGTGCAAACAGAAAAAAAAAGTCACCTGTGATCCCACAGACCAGATGTAAGCACTGCTGGTGTGCTTTTTTGTTACCCGAACTCACCAGCAATTTGGTGTTTGTCATACATGTCATTTCATTTAAAATTTTTTATAGAAATCACTTTGCTTTGCTGTTTAATATTCTTTGAAAATACCAGGTTTTAATTGAAAAATAACCCATCATGATCTATTGAACTTTTCTACTCTTGATGGGTATTTACTATTCATCCAGTTTTCATTATCATCAATAATGCTGTGATGAGAATTCTTTCCCAGAAAGGGAATGGCAGTTACTTTTAAAAGTCCTCATGCTATGTGATGGGCTTGTCAACACACTACTGTTTATAGATTAGTTTATGTTACACTTTTGATAAATACTGCAAGAGTCATTAAACAGTTTCCTGTCTTTTGACTATAAAATTATTTATGTCCCGGAAAACAATTTGAAATATGACCCAAACCTATGCTCAAAATTTCTTTTGCTTCATTTCTTTTGTTTTTAATGATAGTAAAAGATTGAAAAGAGAAATTCCCCATAATAGGAAATTAGTTAAATAAACAACAGCTTATTCTTCTGGCTGAAAGTGATACTTATGTGAGTTTTAAATAATGGAAATATTGATTGTTGTTTAATTGCTAAGTTGTGTCTGACTCTTGTGACCCCATGGACTATAGCCTGCCAGGCTCCTCTGTCCATGGGATTCTCCAGGCAGGAATACTGGAGTGGGTTGCCATTTCCTTCTCTAGGGGATCTTCCTGTCCCAGGGTTCAAATCTATGTCATACTGCATTGACAGGCAGATTCTTTTACCACTGATACATCAGGGAAGCCTAGAAATGTTGATAGTAAATGTCAAATAAGAATATAAGATTGTATGTATTGTATGAGCTTGACTCTGAAGCAACATGTACAGGAAAGAACTCTGCTAAATGCTAGTATAGGAGGAGACTCTTTGGGACCCCACAGCCTGCCAGGCTACTCTGTCCATGGGATTTTCCAGGCAAGAATACTGGAGTGGGTTGCCATGCCCTTCTCCAGGGGATCTTCCTGACCCAGGGATCAAACCCAGTTCTCCCACATTGTGGGCAAAGTCTTTACTATCTGAGCCACCAGGGAAGCCCAGTATAGGATCAAATGATCTTTTTCTTCTCTCTGTACTTTTTCTGGTATCTTAAATACTTTACTTTTACTATCAGGAAAAAGAGTGTGTTGTTATTCTTTATAGTCATATATTACAGATGAGGTCATTTCCTGGGAAGGAAGGCATGACTGTGTGGGTTCCATTTCCTTCCTAACGAGAGGCATCCAGAGCTTGGTCAAAGCTGTGTTCCTGTGCTCTCAGCCCTTTAAACAAGATCAGTGTCTTCTCTGGTTCAGTTTAACATAATCTGAACTCTAGTTTCACTTTCCTGAGAATATTTTTCCCTAATTCAATTTTTCTAGCCTTCAGATATTTTGATACTTTTTCCAGAGTGAGTAAAATCCCATATGTTGTGTCAAACCCATCTATTTTTCTCCTAAAATTTTATTTAGTTTCAAATCTCAGGTAAAGCAGTTTTTCAAGTTGGGTGTGTCTATATATCTTTAGCTCACTCCACCCTAGGAAATCCATTAATCTTTCTGTCTCTATAGACTTGCCTACTCTGGACATTTAATATAAATCAACTCATATTAATACAATATGGAGCTTTTGTGACTGGCTTCTTTGAATCAGTGTGTTCTCAAGTTTCCTCTGTGTTGTAGCAGGTGGCATTATTTCAGTCTTTTTATTGTCGTATAATACTCTATTGTATAGACTTACTACATTTTATTTATTCGTCAGTTGATGGATATTTGGATTGTTCCCACTTTCTGCATAGGATAACTAATGCTGCTGTGAACATTGTATACAAATGTTTGTGTGAAGGTGTGTTTCCATTTCTCTTGGATAGGAGTGAAATTGCTGGTTCATATGATAACTCTATGTTTAACCTTTTGAGGAACTGCTGGACAGTTTTCTAAAGTAACTACACCATTTTATATTCCTGCCAGGCATGTATGAAGGTTCTCATTTCTCTACATGGTTGGTAACACTTGTTATTATCAATCTTTCTGATTTTAGTGATCCTGGGTTTGAAATGGTATCTCATAGTGGTTTTGATTTGCATTTTCCTAAGGAGAAAAGGAAAGATATTCCCATTTGAATGCAGAATTCCAAAGAATAGCAAGGAGAGATAAGAAAGCCTTCCTCAGCGATCAATGCAAAGAAATAGAGGAAAACAACAGAATGGGAAAAACTAGAGATATCTTCAAGAATATTAGAGATACCAAGGGAACATTTCATGCAAAGATGGGCTCGATAAAGGACAGAAATGGTCTGGACCTAAAAGAAGCAGAAAATATTAAGAAGAGGTGGCAAGAATACACAGAAAACTGTACAAAAGAGATCTTCACGACCCAGATAATCATGATGGTGTGATCACTCACCTAGAGCCAGACATCATGGAATGTGAAGTCAAGTGGGGCTTAGAAAGCAACACTATGTACAAAGCTAGTGGAGGTGATGGAATTCCAGTTGAGTTATTTCAAATCCTGAAACATGGTGCTGTGAAAGTATTTGGAAAACTCAGCCATGGCCACAGGACTGAAAAGGCCAGTTTTCATTCTAATCCCAAAGAAAGGCAATGCCAAAGAATGCTCAAACTACTGCACAATTGCACTCATCTCACATGCTAGTAAAGTAATGCTCAAAATTCTCCAAGCCAGGCTTCAGCAATACGTGAACCATGAACTTCCAGATGTTCAAGCTGGTTTTAGAAAAGTAAGAGGAACCAGAGATCAAATTGCCAACATCTGCTGGATCATGGAAAAAGCAAGAGAGTTCCAGAAAAACATCTATTTCTGCTTTATTGACTATGCCAAAACTTTTCACTGTGTGGATCACAGTAAACTGTGGAGAATTCTGAAAGAGATGGGAATACCAGACCACCTGACCTGCCTCTTGAGAAATCTGATGCAGGTGGAAGCAAGAGTTAGAACTGGACATGGAACAACAGACTGGTTCCAAATAGGAAAAGGAGTGTGGCAAGGCTGTATATTGTCACCCTGCTTATTTAACTTATCATCACATGAAATGTCATGTGATTTATTTAAAATCACGTGAAATGTCAGACTGGAAGAAGCACAAGCTGGAATCAAGATTGCCAGGAGAAATATCAATAACCTCAGATATGCAGATGACACCACCCTTATGGCAGAAAGTAAAAAGGAACTAAAAAGCCTCTTGATGAAAGTGAAAGGGGAGAGTGGAAAAGTTGGCTTAAAGCTCAACATTCAGAAAACTAAGATCATGGCATCTGGTCCCATAACTTCATGGGAAATAGATGGGGAAACAGTGGAAAACAGTGTCAGACTTTATTCTTTTGGGCTCCAAAATGACTGCAGATGGTGACTGCAGCCATGAAATTAAAAGACGCTTACTCCTTGGAAGAAAAGTTATGACCAACCTAGATAGCATATTCAAAAGCAGAGACATTACCTTGCCAACAAAAGTCTGTCTAGTCAAGGCTATGGTTTTTCCAGTGGTCATGTATGGATGTGAGAGTTGGACTGTGAAGAAGGCTGAGTGCCGAAGAATTGATGCTTTTGAACTGTGGTGTTGGAGAAGACTCTTGAGAGTCCCTTGGACTGTAAGGAGATCCAACCAGTCCATTCTGAAGGAGATCAGCCCTGGGTGTTCATTGGAAGGACTGATGTTGAAGCTGAAACTCCAATACTTTGGCCACCTCATGTGAAGAGCTGATTCATTGGAAAAGACCCTGATGCTGGGAGGAATTGGGGGCAGGAGGAGAAGGGATGACAGAGGATGAGATGGCTGAATGGCATCACGGACTCGATGGACGTTAGTCTGAGTGAACTCTGGGAGTTGGTGATGGACAGGGAGGCCTGGCGTGCTGTGATTCATGGGGTCGCAAAGAGTCGGATATGACTGAGCAACTGAACCGAACCGAACTGAAAGTTTTATGAGGAACAGTTTTTTACCTGGTTTTTGGCTATTTTTAAAATCTTCTTTGGAGAAATGTCTATTTAGAGCCTTTGACTATGTTTTAATTGGGCTATTTGCCTTTTCATTTTTGAGTGAGTTGTGAGAGCTTATGTCTTCTGTATACAAGTCGCTTATCAGATAAATGATTTGCAAATGTCTGTCATTTTGTGGGGTGTTCTTCCACTTTTGTTTTGATGGTGTCCATTGCTCAAAAGTTTTTAATTTTTATGGAGTCCAATGTATCTATCTTTTTTTCTGCCACTTATCCTTTTGGTGTCAATTCTAAGTTTTTTTCTAAGTTGAGGTCATAAGGATTTATTCCCATATTTTCTTCTGAAAGTTTTATTGTTTTGCTTTTACATTTAGGTCTCTGATCTATTTTGAATTCATTTTTTTTGTGCACAGTGTGAGGAAGGGATTGCAATGGGCTAAACTGTGTCCACCTCCTAATTCATATGTTGAAGCTGTAACCCCCAATCTGGAGGCAGGGTCTTTAAGAGGTAATTAAAGATATGTAGTTATAAGGGTGGGGCCTTACTCCAGTAGGACTGTGGCCTTATAAGAAGAGGAGAGATACCTTTCTCTCCCTCCTTTACTCACTATGTGAGGACACAGTGAGAAAGCAGCCTTCTTCAGGTCAGGAAAAGAGCTCTCACCAGAATTTGACCGTGATGGCACCCTGATCTTGGACTCTCTGCCTCCAGAACAGAAAATACATTTCTGTTGTTCAACCCACCCAGTCTTGATATTTTTTCCTGGTGGCCAGAGTTGACTAATATAGGGTTCAACTTCATTCTTTTGCATGTGGACATCCACTTGTCCCAGTGCCATTTGGCTAAAAGACTTTCACACTGAATTGTCTTCGTACCAGTTACTCAAACTAGCTCCGAGCTGAGAGTAGAATCTACCCACATTGTCTGTGAACAGAGAAGAAACAGAGAACTGAACAACTCCATTTCCTTCCTCAGTTCATAAGTAGATCAGGACATTCTAGAATTTTGATGTGGAGCTTTGTTCATGTTTGATGTGAACTTTTGAATCTCCCTTTCTTTCCCAGCATTTGACAGAACCTCAGTAACCTTGCATCTGTTTCTATTGGCAAGATGATCAAGCTATGTCAGGCACATAATACTTTAGCACCTTAATAAAGGGTATTCTAGGGTCTTAGAGCTCGGCTGGTGTATCTGTGAGGAGTAAGGGGAGGCAACCAGGAAGGAGGGTTGAAAGAGTACATGTGTATAAGTGAATGCATATTTAGTAACCATTTTAGTTATAAACCTATAGATTTTTACAGAAATCCAAATCCCAACCAAAGAAAGAGAAGCTTTGTCTCTCTAGTTCTTTTTCCTCATACCCCATGGCCAAGTTTAATTCCTGCTCCAAACCAACACTGAAAGAGAGGAAAGAAAAAAAAAAAAACCAACAACAAAAAACCCTTTGGCTCCCTGAGACACACAATGGAGTCATTGATCCAAGAACAAGTTGGTTCAATTGCTTGCTTTACCTTGCTGCTGGGAGAAAAACAAAACCTTCTATAAAAACATGGCTTGTGGGAAAAGGTGGGATTATCCTAAAAGCTTTCCTTTGTTTCTGAAGACACTCTGCTCTACAGAGCTTAAGTTGTGTAGCGATCAGGATGAGGCGAAAAGTCAGGCCTCGCAAATTGTTCCTGGCTAAGCCTCTGATCCAGCCTGTGGCTCAGGCATACCCGCAAGGCCTCTCGGGTTACTCCCAGGAAAATGGAGACAGCTCAGGGATGCTTCTGTAAGGTCACACTTGTAGATTTCTGTTGTCAGCTTTCAGGGGTACCACTGTGACCCCCCGGCAGACACAGGAGGAATCCTCCCTCTACTCCTCTCTCTGCTCTTTGAATTGGACACAAGTCTGAAAACTGAACCAGTGAGGCTGACACCCCTGTGCCTGTCTCAGTTAGCAATGTGGCCGGCTCTCCCCAATTACAGGGCTAGTGTTAAGGCAGATTTTCTGTTCACCCATTCAAAGCTGAGAAAAATTTGCACAGGTCCTTTATTCTAGGCATGGAATGCCAGGAGCCTACTTTAGGTTTTCAGATTCTACATGCACTGGCATCTTCAAGAAGTATTGGGTTGGCCGAAAAGTTCATTTGAGTTTTTCTGTTCCAAAGTATGGCCAAACCTGAACAAACTTTGGGGGCAAAATTCAATAATTAAGGACAGTGACTGAAGCCCTGATGGAATCTTTCTCCTCTTCTTGGTGGTGGGGACCCTGCACTTGCTCTGCTCCTTCCTTGGATTGTCCATATTGCATTTCTGGCAGCTGATCTGGCTTTGGGCCACAGCCTGCTACAAGAATCACCTTCTTTGTGAAGTTTAGGGGACCCGGGTGGTGTATTTTTTCCCCTCACATCTTTATTAAATCAGACGTAACTAGATGTTAAATTCAACTCTTCTTGTTGCTTAGGAGATGGGCAGAGTCCCTGAAGTCTGAGAATATTACAATAGGTGCTAAGTAACACCATGTTATAAAAGAATATGAAGTTGGATCACTATTCAAGACATGCTGAGAAATGGCAAAACCAGATCTGACAGCATTGATAGTCACCCACTGGCAGCCTTTAAAAAGAGCAGAGATGGAGAGCCTGGATTGAGGGTTCCTCTTGGGGGCAGCTGTTAGAGTGCTGGGCTCACTCCCACCACAGGGGTGAGAAATAGGGGACTCCCTTGTCACTTTAGGGGACTTCCCTGGTGGCTCAGATGGTAAAGCATCTGTCTACAATGCAGGGGCAAAGTGGGAAGGGATTCAGGGTGGTTCTGGACAGTCTCCAGAGTAGGAGGAGTGTGGAAGATGCAGGGAAAAAGATAGTCCTGAGAAACGAGAGAAATGGCAACAGACCAAGGGGACTGTGAGCTGCATTTCTTAGGCCAGCTGAAAAAGGGGATCCATTTCAGTGGACACCAGATGTGAGCCATGTGGATGGCGAGCCTGCCTGGAGGTTTCTTGAGAGGACCTCATCCACGGGGACTCCCTGGAAGGATGCAGTGACCAGTAGAGAGGACTGCTGGGAGCCAGTGGGTCAGGGGGCAGTTGAAATGTGGTTATCCATGTTAAGTAGGATGATTGTTTAGCTTATCATTGAAATGGGGCCACTTTTTAAAATTTTGATTATTTTTTTTATAATCTACAGATTTATTTTTTCTTTCTTTTAACAACCTTTTTATTTTGCATTGGGATATAGCTGTTTAACAGACAATGTAGTGATAGTTTCAGGTGAACAGCAAAGGGACTCAGCCATACATATACATGTATCCATTCTCCCCCAAACTCCCCTCCCATCCAGGCTGCTACATAACATAGAGCAGAAATAAATAAATGGGATGCTATTAACAGGTATGCTGGGGCAACTGATTTAAACCAGAACTGTCTATGCACATAGGCCATATGGTCACCCTGGTGTTAAGGTAACTGAGTGGGCGGTTCCCATAGCTACCTGTATCCCCTCACACAGAAGGGTCAACTTCACAAGTGTTCCAGGCCCCATGGCCCCGAGTCCAGGTCTTACTAGTCCCAGCCATACAAGACATGCTCTTTTTCTCTAATTCCCATCCTCCTTGATTCTGACCAGAAGGGGTCAGAAGTAGCAGCTGGTGAGTGGGAGAGGGTCCCAGGAAGAGGGGTTAAGACAGGGAGAAAGATGTCCCCACAGCCCTCCCCATCTGTAGGCAAACCCTAAGTGCCCTGAAATACTGCCCTGCTGGAAAGAGAGAAGCACTCATTTAGATAAAAGTTCAGAATTGTGATTACTACCATACTACATTTGAAATACTGAAATGAGGCTATTTTGTGACTGAAAATGACCCATGTGCCTTGGAAGGACAGGAGAGCTCTTAGATCTGTCTGAAATCTCAGCTAATGCCAGAAAAAGAACCACTTACAGAGGACAGTGGGAGAAAAAAGAAAGCTGCTTTATGATTGTAACCTTTTGAACCTCTTTCATTCATTAACGTATGACTAAAAGAGGATGGAAGTGACAGCCTCATCTGTATGGGGCTCAGCAACTATTCCTAGTGTGAGGTGTTGAGCAGTTTCACAAGATGCTGAACAGAACCATTTTTCATGCCCTGCAGTGTAGCAGGTATAAAACTCACTGCCCCCCGACACACATTTACTTAAATTCAGAAGGTGTGTACAGTATCTAGGTTCTATCAGAGAGGAACCCAGGCAAGCCCTTCCCGCATTCCTGACCCACCAATGTGCAAGAGCCCAACAGGCTCTGAGGGCTCCTGGATTCATCAGAAAGAAGAGATTTCAGTTCCTTCCTGAAACAGAAATGAGAATTGAATCAGCTGCCTTCTGGAATGTGAAACCATGGAGGGTTTTTGCAGAAGACCATTCTCTTGCAAGACAGAAGCAATATGGATCCCTATGTCACTAATCGGAAGAGAGTGATCTAGAAAGCTACCTATCCAGAAAAATCCATGTTGGGTTTTGAAAGGTTGTTGCTGAATGAAAAGATGCTGGGATTCTTGGCCTCTGGAAGGGAAGAATTCAATCTGGGGCCAGAGATGAGGCTTGATTGCTCAGAGCTTTTGTGTAATAAAGTTTTATTAAAGTATAAAGGAGATAGAGAAACCTTCTGACATAGGCATCAGAAGGGGGCAGAAAGAGTACCCCCCTGCTAGTCTTCCGCTGGATGTTATATAGTCACTAGCAGTCTGTTACGGAGAAGGCAGTGGCACCCCACTCCAGTACTCTTGCCTGGAAAATCTCATGGATGGAGGAGCCTGGTAGGCTGCAGTCCATGGGGTTGCTAAGCGTTGGACACGACTGAGTGACTTCGCTTTCAATATTCACTTTCATGCATTGAAGAAGGAAATGGCAACCCACTCCAGTGTTCTTGCCTGGAGAATCCCAGGGATGGGGGAGCCTGGTGGGCTGCCGTCTTTGGGGTCGCACAGAGTTGGACACGACTGAAGTGACTTAGCAGTAGCAGCAGCAGCAGTCTGTTAGTGAAAGAAAGGAATGTCTTAAAACTCAGAATGGCACCAGGCCCCTTACCCATAAGATGCATTTTGGGATAATCTTGGCACCAAATGGTTCATCCTGGGGCATAAAATGATTAACCTGAATCTTGTAGAAGGGCAGATCACCATACAAATAGTTTCGTTTACATAGATTAGGGGAACAATATCTGAGTATAACATACTGGTTTGTCAAATAGGTTTGAGGCATGAGGCGGAACCGACTTGAAGACAGAGTTTGGGGTAAATGCATAGTACATTAGCATCAGTTCAGTTCAGTTCAGTCGCTCAGTCATGTCCGACTATTTGTGACCCCATGAATCACAGCACGCCAGGCCTCCCTGTCCATCACCAACTCCTGGAGTTTACCCAGACTCACATCCATCAAGTCAGTGATGCCATCCAGCCATCTCATCCTCTGTCGTCCCCTTCTCCTCCTGGCCCCAATCCCTCCCAGCATCAGACTCTTTTTCAATGAGTCAACTCTTTGCATGAGGTGGCCAAAGTACTGGAGTTTCAGCTTCAGCATCATTCCTTCCAAAGAAATCCCAAGGCTCACCTCCTTCTGAATGGATTGGTTGGATCTCCTTGCAGTCCAAGCATAGCTTAAGACAAACATTTCCATAAGAAAAATGCATTGGTTGTCTCAAGGTTTGAGAATGGTTAACTTCAGGTGAAACCAGGTGTCATTATGGCAACACAGTATTTTAAGAGAAACGTCCTTTTAGATTTGTATAGAGAAGAAAAATAAATCGTTAGTTTGTTCGCTTAAGAGAGATAAAGATAAAAATGTCTGACACTTGCAGGCTATTTCCTCTGTTTGGAGACCCTGGCCTTCCTGCCTGTTACCCTCTCAGTTTTGTTATGAACAATAAACATGTATTGTTTTAAGCCCCTGAAAAAACATGCCTGGCCCTGAGAAGCATCAAGGAATATGAGCTAGTGTAATGATTTACTGGACATCTGCTGTGCCATCTACCATCTACATCTACTGCGCCAGAGACATGCCTTGTTGCTATTGTTCAGTCGCTCAGTCATGTCCAACTCTTTGCAGCCCAATGGACTGCCGAGTGCCAGACTTCCCTGTCCTTCACCATCTCCTGGAGCTTGTTCAACTTATGTCCACTGAGTCGGTGATGCCATCCAACCATCTCATCCTCTGTTGCTCCCTTCTCCTGCCTTTAATCTTTCCCAGCATCAGGATCTTTTCCAATCAGTCAGCTTTTCCCATCAGTTGCCCAAAGTATTGGAGCTTCAGCTTCAGTCCTTCCAGTGAATATTCAGGTTTGATTTCCTTTCGGATTGACTGGTTTGACATGCCTAATCTCATTTAATACTTCAAACAACCCTATAAAGTTCAAGATCCAAGGTCCAGTTGTAGAGTTAGGATTTCAATCCAGGTTTTTTCTGCTGTAGCTTGTTGGCATTCCAGGAGTGGCCTGCGTTTTTCTCAACAGAGAGAAGATGATAGACTTTCCTAACTTTGTGGACTCCTTTGCTGTCAACTGTGGTGGTCAAGAGTAGGGACCTTGGAAACAGATGGTCTGCATTAACATCTGCTTCTGAGCCTTGCATACTGTGAACTTGAGAGATAGTCAACCTTTATGTGTCTTACAAAGGGGAATGACAATAATGATATCTATTTCACGCCAGGTTTAAATGAGTTAATACATGCAAAAGGCTTAAGAAGTTTTGAGTATGTTTAAAAATGTTGACTGTTATTACTATGCTTTGATCTCATTTCCTAGATACTTGGAGCCAGAACTCTCTATGGCCCATGGGTTGAGTAAACACTATCCTGCTACCACAGGACGTTAGTCTGCCCTTGCAGGCCTGACTCTGTACTGTCCTCTCTGGTTGGCCAGGACCCCTCATGGCCCCTCTCAGAGTTCAGGCTCATCCTGTTCAGGCCCTGTTCCTGCCCACCTCAACCCCTCTGCCTACCTCTCCCACCTCCCCTGTCTGTGTATTTAAATCTAGATTCTTTCTAGTATATTTTATCCCAGAGATTAGATCTGTATCTGTGATGACCAATCTTTTGTCTTGTTGCTTCTCTCTCTTTTCATGTTATTTGCTTTTCTTAACAAAGGAAACTTGCAACTTCAGTTCAGATTTCCTTCTGCAGAATTTTCCCCAAAGATAAAGTCCTTCTCGGGAGGCTACTTGGAACAGGAATCTGGAAGCTTCCTTTTTCCTTTTGTTTGTGGGCAGAGTTTCCTGTTGCCTGTAAGGTTGAGCTGGCCTATCCCCTAATCATTCTTGGAGGAAAGGACCCTCCAAGGGGCCTCTCCCCAACTTTGTTGGTTTACTGGGCATCTACAGTGAACTCTCAGTGGCCAAGTCTAAGGAGTCGCGATCCCCTCCATACCCCCCCCCACTTTATTTTTTTTGACATTTCAGTTTCTATCACCAGATCAGTATTGGTTCCACTGTGTATGTGTGTGCACTCAGCTGTGTCTGACTCTTTGCAACCCCATGGACTATAGCCCATCAGGCTCCTCTGTCCATGGAATTTTCCAGGCAAGAATACTGGAGTGGGTTGCCATTTCCTCCTCCAGGAGAATCTTCTCAACCCATGGATTGAACCCATGTCTCTTGTGTCTCCTGCATTGGCAGGCAGGTTCTTTACCACTGCGCCTCCTGGGAAGCATTGGTTCCACCACCAGGCTAGAAATCACAAGCAGAGAAACAGCCTCTTCCCAGAGTCTCATCCGTCTTCACAGTGCACCCCACTCTGTGGTAGACAACGTCTATATTAAGGGTGCTAAATGTGACAGTGGCTTCAAGAGAGCTGGCTTCAGAGTGGGCCAAGAGTTTCTTGTGAGGCAGCCAGACAACAGGCGACAATGTTTGAAGTTGTACCAAGTGTCTGGTCAAAGCAGAGATGGTAAGATAAGAAAAAAATTGCCTTAGAAACTGGGAACTGGCAGAAGCTAGCATGTATGCCATGCTGAGCAGCACATAGAGGGGATTAAGCTGGTCTGAAGGAAGGCAAAGTGAGTGATCAGGGGGTGAAAGCCTGGTGAGCAAGAAGTAGGTCCAGATGGAGTGTCACTCAGGTGGGGAGGGGATGATGAAAGGCAGCTGGGAAAGTGGTGCCAGAGAAGAATCTGGTTGAGCCGGAAACTGGATCCCCTGGTTGCAAAGAGGACTCAAAACTTCAGACGTAGAGGTTATGCCTGAAGCATACCAAAAAAGAGGACTTGTTTTAGAAACGCGGTAGTGCTTGGGGGACAAAAATTGGGTTTGAACTGCTATCTATAAAATGCATAACCAACAAGGTTGTGCTACTATAGAGCACAGGGAACTCTGCTCAATGCTCTATGGCAGCCTGGATTGGAGGGGAGTTTGGGGGAGAATGGATACACGTATATGTATAGCTGAGTCCCTTTGCTGTTCACCTGAAACTATCACAACATTGTTAATCAGCTGTGTTGTTGTTCAGTCGCCCAATCGTGTCCAACTCTTTGTGATGCCATGGACTGCAGCACAGCAGGCCTCCCTGTCCATCACCAACTCTTGGAGTTTGCCCAAGTTCATGTTCATTGCATTGGTGATGCCATCTAGCCATCTCATCCTCTGACTCTCTCTTCTCCTTCTGCCCTTGATCTTTCCTAGCATCAGGAGTTTTCCGATGAGTTGGCTATTTGCATCAGATGACCAAAATACTGGAACTTCAGCTTCAGCATCAGTCCTTCCAGTGAATATTCAGGGTTGATCTCCCTTAAGATTGACTGGTTTGATCTCCTTGCTATCCAAAAGACTTTTAGTAGTCTAGATTATATAGTCTATATAATTGGCTATACCCCAATACAAAATTAAAAAGTTTAACAAAAAACTGAGTGTGAGTTTCATTGTAACAATTTGTTAGCTGGTAGTCTTCTTAAAATTACTTAAGCTTTCTGTGTCTTTATTTCTTCATTTTTGAAACAGGCCTGATAGTATCTGCATCTTAGGCTGTTGTAAGAATTAATTGAGATAACGCATCTTAAGTGCTAGCCTAGCGAGGGACCTCACCCAGAGGAGTACTCAATCAGTAAATATTGACTGGGGGCAGTTGGAGCAGCACCTCTGGGGTGGTGCCTAGAATGAGTTGCTAGTCTCCAGAGGGTTGAGTTGTGCCAGTAAAGGAAACTTGACACCAGGTTGGATTCAGTAGCTAAGCTGAGATGCTAGTATCCTGGAATTCCTTACAAGGATGGGAACACAGATTTCCACCCTAAACAGCTGATGGATTGTTCTGATAAGTAATCTGGGATAGCCAACTGAGAATGGTGTTTGAGTTTAGAGTGCAGTGTGCAAGCTGAGTCACCAAGTTGTGTCCAACGCTTTGTGACCCCATGGACTGTAGCCCGCCAGGCTCCTCTGTCCATGGAATTTTCCAGGCAAGGTTACTAGAGTGGGTTGCCTTTTTCTCCTCCAGGGGATCTTCCAGACCCAAGGATTGAACATGAGTCTCCTGCATCTTCAGGCAGATTCTTTACCACTGAGCCACCTGGGAAGCCCCTAGAGTGAAGAGTTACCTTTAATTCCTTGGAAGCATCAAGGTGGAGAAGTGAAAATGATCTATTTCTCTAGATGACTCCCCCATGGTGACTTTTTGCATTTGGATGGTAGGAATGTAGGAATGTACAGTGGGATAAGAGTATACACTTTAAGCAAAGGTTCTCAGTCATTAGTATTATTAGCATCACCTCATGGGCTTGGTGGAACGCAGACTGCTAGGCCTCACCCCCAATACAATTTCTGATTCAGTAGGTCTGTGAGGAGTTCCCAGGAGGTGCAGATGGCCCAGAGTCCACGCTTTGATAACCACAGTTAGTCAGATGGACTTGGTTTTAAATTTCCAAGAGCAGGCACTTTTATAACCTTAGGCAAGTGAACTTGAATCTTGCGAGCTTCAGTCTTCCCATTTGTAAAAGACTAAGACTCTTGAGACTAAGAAAATGCACTGGTCATAGCAAACACCCTCTTCCAACAACACAAGAGAAGACTCTACACATGGACATCACCAGATGGTCAACACCAAAATCAGATTGATTATATTCTATGCAGCCAAAGATGGAGAAGCTCTATACAGTCAACAAAAACAAGACCAGGAGCTGACTGTGGCTCAGATCATGAACTCCTTATTACCAAATTCAGACTTAAATTGAAGAAAGTAGGGAAAACTGCTAGACCATTCAGGTATGACCTAAATCAAATCCCTTATGATTATACAGTGGAAGTGAGAAATACATTTAAGGGCCTAGATCTGATAGATAGAGTGCCTGATGAACTATGGAATGAAGTTCGTGACATTGTGCGAGAGACAGGGATCAAGACCATCCCCATGGAAAAGAAATGCAAAAAAGCAAAATGGCTGTCTGGGGAGGCCTTACAAATAGCTGTGAAAAGAAGAGAGGTGAAAAGCAAAGGAGAAAAGGAAAGATATAGGCATCTATATGCAGAGTTCCAAAGAATAGCAAGAAGACATAAGAAAGCCTTCTTCAGTGATCAATGCAAAGAAACAGAGGAAAACAACAGATTGGGAAAGACTAGAGATCTCTTCAAGAAAATTAGAGATACCAAGGGAACATTTTATGCAAAGATGGGCTCAATAAAGGACAGAAATGGTATGGACGTAACAGAAGCAGAAGATATTAAGAAGAGGTGGCAAGAATACACGGAAGAACTGTACAAAAAAGATCTTCACAACCCAGATAATCATGATGATGACTAGAACCAGACATCTTGGAATGTGAAATCAAGTGGGCCTTAAAAAGCATCACTACGAACAAAGCTAGTGGAGGTGATGGAATTCCAATTGAGCTGTTTCAAATCCTGAAAGATGATGCTGTGAAAGTGCTGCACTCAATATGCCAGCAAATTTGGAAAACTCAGCAGGGGCCACAGGACTAGATAATGTCAGTTTTCATTCCAATCCCAAAAGAAAGGCAATGCCAAAGAATGCTCAAACTACCCCACAATTGCACTCATCTCACACACTAGTAAAGTAATGCTCAAAATTCTCCAAGCCAGGCTTCAGCAATATGTGAACCGTGAACTCCCTGATGTTCAAGCTGGTTTTAGAAAAGGCAGAGGAACCAGAGATCAAATTGCCAACATCCTCTGGATCATGGAGAAAGCAAGAGAGTTCCAGAAAAATGTCTATTTCTGCTTTATTGACTGTGCCAAAGCCTTTGACTGTGTGGATCACAAGAAACTGTGGAAAATTCTGAAAGAGATGGGAATACCAGACCACCTGACCTGCCTCTTGAGAAATCTGTATGTAGGTCAGGAAGCAACAGTTAGAACTGGACATGGAATAACAGACTGGTTCCAAATAAGAAAAGGAGTACATCAAGTCTGTATATTGTCACCCTGCTTATTTAACTTATATGCAGAGTACATCATGAGAAACACTGGACTGGAAGAAACACAAGCTGGAATCAAGATTGCCGGGAGAAATATCAATCACCTCAGATATGCAGATGATACCACCCTTATGGCAGAAAGTGAAGAGGAGCTAAAAGCCTCTTGATGAAAGTAAAAGAAGAGAGGGAAAAAGTTGGCCTAAAGCTCAACATTCAGAAAATGAAGATCATGGCATCTGGTCCTATCACTTCATGGGAAATAGATGGGGAAAGAGTGGAAACAGTGTCAGACTTTATTTTGGGGGGCTCCAAAATCACTGCAGATGGTGACTGCAGCCATGAAATTAAAAGATGCTTACTCCTTGGAAGAAAAGTTATGACCAACCTAGATAGCATATTCAAAAGCAGAGACATTACTTTGCCGACTAAGGTCCGTCTAGTCAAGGCTATGGTTTTTCCTGTGATCATGTATGGATGTGAGAGTTGGACTGTGAAGAAGGCCAAGTGCCAAAGAATTGATGCTTTTGAACTGTGGTGTTGGAGAAGACTCTTGAGAGTCCCTTGGACTGCAAGGAGATCCAACCAGTCCATTCTGAAGGAGATCAACCCTGGGATTTCTTTGGAAGGAATGATGCTAAAGCTGAAGCTCCAGTACTTTGGCCACCTCATGAGAAGAGTTGACTCATTGGAAAGAACTCTGATGCTGGGAGGGATTGGGGGCAGGAGGAGAAGGGGACAACCCAGGATGAGATGGCTGGATGGCATCACGGACTCGATGGATGTGAGTCTGAGTGAACTCTGGGAGATGGTGATGAAGAGGTAGGCCTGGCGTGCTGCGATTCATGGGGTCACAAAGAGTCAGACATGACTGAGCAACTGAACTGAACTGAAGACTCTTGAGAGTCCCTTGGACTGCAAGGATATCCAACTAGTCCATTCTGCAGGAGATCAACCCTGGGATTTCTTTGGAAGGAATGATGCTAAAGCTGAAACTCCAGTACTTTGGCCACCTCATGCGAAGAGTTGACTCATTGGAAAAGACTCTGATGCTGGGAGGGATTGGGGCCAGGAGGAGAAGGGGACGACAGAGGATGAGATGGCTGGATGGCTTCATGGACTCAATCAACGTGAGTCTGAGTGAACTCCGGGAGTTGGTGATGGCCAGGGAGGCCTGGCGTGCTGCGATTCATGGGGTCGCAAAGAGTCAGACACGACTGAGCGACTGAACTGAACTGAACTGAATAAGACTTCTTGGATTTGCTTTGAATATCAGTTTTAAAATATATTTAAGTGCCCAGTATTTTAAAGAGGTAAGTTTATGAGTAGGTGTTAGGGATGCAGCAGGAATAGGCGGCTTAAAGATCTGGAAACACTATGATCATAAAGGGAATGAAAAGCAGAGCAGAGAAACTAAGCTGTTTTCCCTTTTGGCTCCTCTCTGCCTAGGCTATCAGTCATGAACTTGGGAAGGGGTGGGGGTTCGTGGAGGATGGAGGCACCAAAGCAGCTTTGGAGAAGCTGTTGAAGGGAGGGGGGCGGGGTTGGCTATTTTTATCAGAATAGCTATTTCTGGATGTTTTATCAGGTTAGTCATGCCAGGCAAAAATCACATCTCAGAAGGGTTTTGAAGGCAGAGAGGAAACCTCCACTGAGAGGTCAGCGCCTCCCACCCAGAAACCTAGGACTGGACTTGGCTTCTTAGAAGACCACTGTGTGTTCAGGTCTCTCTGACCTGGAGCTCAAGCCATCTTCTCTGCCCAGAAAGTTCTTCTTCTTCTTCTCTGATCCCATCTGAGGAATTTGAAATCATCTTTAAGTTTTTTCATCTTTGTAAAGCTAATGGCCCTTCTGCAGGCTGATTTTATTTTGAACTTGGTTTTGTTTTGAGACTTTGAATACCTCAAGAGTATGACCAATAACTTACCTTTATATACCTTTTGTGCTGTACAGCCAAGGTCTGGCTCAATAAATGTTTGATAAATTATGGAGAAAGAGAGGGAGGGAGGATGGAAGGATAGACTTGCATTTTAAAACTGAAGTTTCTGGAAAGCAGGATGTATATCCTACTCTTTAATTGTATCTTCTGCACTTAGCTCAGCACCAAGAATACATCAGGCAATCAGTAAATATTTCTCAAAACCTTTCCATTAGGATTTGCATCATCTGAGTACGGGTTTAAAGAGGGTTATTAACTGTTAAGTTATTAAGTGTGTCCGACTCTTTGGGTCCCTTAGACTGTAGCCCACCAAACTCCTCTGTCCTCCACTGTCTCCTGGAGTTTGCTCAGATTCATGTCTGTTGAGTTGGTGATCCCATCTAACCATCTCATTCTCTGCCGTCCCCTTCTCCTTTTGCCTTCAATCTTTCCCAGCATCAGGGTCTTTTCCAGTGAGTCAATTCTTTATAAGCGGTGGCCAAAGTATTGGAGCTTCAGCTTCAGCAACAGTCCTTAATGTAAATATTCAGGGTTGATTTCCATTAGGATTGACTAGTTTGATCTCCTTGCAGTCCAAGGGACTCTCAAGAGTTTTCCCCAACACCACAGTTCAAAAGCATCAGTTCTTCAGCTCTCAGCCTTCTTTATGGTCCAACTCTCACATCCATATATGATTACTGGAGATACCATGTGTGTGCTAAGTCACTTCAATCGTGTCTGACTCTGAGACCCGATGGACTGTAGCCTTCCAGGCTTCTCTGTCCATGGGATTCTCCAGGCAAGAATACTGAGTGGTTGTCATGCCCTTCTCCAGGAAGTCTTCCCAACCCAGGGATTGAACCCACATCTCTTAAGGCTCCTGCATTGGTGAGCAGGTTCTTTACCAGTAGTGCCACCTGGGAAACACCATAGCTTTGACTATATCGACCTTTGTTGACAAAGTGAATGTCTCTGCTTTTTAATCCACTGTCTAGATTAGTCACAGCTTTCCTTCCAAGGAGGGTCTTTTGATTTGATGGCTGCAGTCACTGACGATGGTGATTTTGGAGCCCAAGAAAATAAAATCTATCACTGCTTGTACATTTTTTCCTTCTAAGAGTACTTCACTTCTAACTGAATGTTTTCTTTCATTATGTTTCAACTGTTCAAGGCTTTCTTTCACTTTCTCCTTTTCCAAGAATAAATTGACATATCGAGCACATAGCTAGGGGCATACTAACATTCTCTTTAAATTTTGCTTTATTCTCCATTCTTACCTTTTATAATCACAGCACTGAATTCTGTTAACTCTGCCTCCAGTGGGGACCTCTTCTCTCCCCGTGTTCTGTCTCTACCCATAAAGGAAAAAGCTCCCACTGACAATATCACTCTCTTGGAGACCTGCTCTGCTGTGTGTATGTGGCAGCTCCAGCTGCTGTAACAAAATACTGCAGACTGAGAGCCTTAAGCAACAGAGATTAATTTTCTCATACTTCTAGAGGCTAGAAGTCCTTGATCAAGGTATGGTCTGATTGGGTTCCAGGGGGAACTCTCTTCCTAGCTTGCAGATGGCCGCCCTCTTGTTGGGGGCCTTTTCTTTGCAATGTACAGGGGGGAGGCACTCAGGGACAGGGCAGAGAACTCTTGTGTCTCTCCTCTTCTTATAAGGACAACATTTCAATTGGATACCCTCCCTTGCTTGCCCAGTGACCTCATTTGCCCACCTCCATCTCCAAGTACAGTCACACTGGCAGTAGGAGCTTCACTGTGAATGTTAGGGGGATGCAATCCCATCCGTAGCACCTAGGTCACACCTCCCTTCCAGAGGAGGAGTTAACTGAATGACTGAGAGCCTGACACACCCATCAGGCTGATTTTTAGGGGCCAAGGTGTGGTGTAAAGATGAAGGCTTGTGCCCCACCTCCTGCCCCTCTGCTCCTCTCCTCCGAGGCTGGTGTTGTACAGCCACACGCTGGAAGCAGGACAGCAAGGAGGCTTAGGCTGCCCCAACCAGACTCTGCTGCATCCCTTCCTGCTATCAGCTGCAACAGGGTGGGTAAATCAGGCCAGTATTGTGCTCAGATGCAGCTCCCAGGAGGAGCCGGATGTCCCCCGCAACTCTGATCCAAGCCGTGTCCTCCAATCAGATATGGGAAACCTCAGTCTCTTGAGCTCTGGAGCTACCTAACCACATATTTGTTTATTTATTGGCGTATAATTACTTTCACAATGTTGTGTTAGTTTCTCCTGGGCCACAGCATGCATCAGCTATATGTATACTTATATCCCCTCTCTCTTACCCCTCTTTCCCTCCCCTGTAGGTCATCACAGAGCGTCAAGCTGAGCTGTCTGTACTATACAGAAGCTTCCCGCTAGCTATCTGTGAAGAGCACACAGCAACCCATTCCAGTATTCCTGCCTGGAGAATCCCATTGACAGAGGAGCCTGGCGGGCTACAGTCCCTGGGGTTACAAAGAGTCAGACACGAAGTGAAGCAGCTCAGCACAGCAGTGTATGTGTGCCTGACCACATATTTTAAATTTCACCTCTGCTTTCCCCACCCATCCTCGATTTTCCCTTCTCTTTTACTTTGTCTGCTGTTTCACTTTTTTTCCCCCCCATGGCACTTTTCACCTTCAACCATTTCTCTAGTTCATCCATAAGGATCTTTTAATACACTTTCAAGTGGCTTTCTGATAAAGAGACATTAACTGAAGCATCTGAATGTTGCTTTGTTGAGGAAGGTGGAGGTATATTCAACTGAGGGAAAGTGCCTTTTTAGGCACAGTTGGGGTGTATGAACTGTTACCAAATATCTAAAACATGGTTTTGGAGCAGAGATGTCAACACGGGCTCTGGAACGTTAGCTGGCGGAAGCTCTTAGGCAGATGGTGCTGGTGATGATGGTGCACATTTACTGAGTCCTTCAATGTGTCAAGCAGAATGTAAAGTGATTTAAATGCATTTTCACTTCTAAATGTCCCTGTGGGGTAACCAACACCATCCACCCCATTTTACAGCTGAGGAAACTGAGGCCCAGTGAAGTTAAGTGACTCATCCTGAAGCCCAGCTCAGGTCTGCCTTGTTCCCAGGCCTTCGGGCATGTTGCTCGGCTTAAGAAAAGAACATCCTAACATTTCGAGCTGGCCGGTGATGGGATGGCAGCATTTACCAGGTGGTCTCTGCTCTGAGCCTGCTCCAGGAGAGGCTGGGTGACCATCTGTCAGGCCTGCTGCAGAAGAAAGATACATTTAGGCAACTTCTGAGTCTCCTTCCAGCTGTAAGATTTTATGAAAACTTCACCCAGTGGTCCCATGAGAGAGGAATTAGACTCGTCTTTGTAGTGCTACAAAGCACTGCCCAGCAGAGCAGCCTGCTTCAGGCTTTTCCATCTAGAAATTCCCAATGTCAAAGGCAAGTGAATAGATACTCCTGGGTGCCTGGGGCAGAGCTGTTGGAAGCAAAATTATGTGTTATCTCTGTTAAAGAAATGATTTGAACTTTATAGTTATCCATGAAAATATGCTTGTTTGTTTGGAAAACGTTTTAAATTAGAAAATCTTTTAAAATATTAAGACATTCAAGGTCAAGTTTAAAATTCAACTACCCCTTACTCTTCCTACCAAGTCTTTGTTTCAATTTGGTTCATTAGGAACACATGCAACATTTACTGTTTGAGTTTATGTTTCCAACCCATTACCAGGTGTCTGGGGAGAACATTTATCTTAGTATGAGAAGCAAGGCAGGAGTATAGACCAACGGGGAGGGGAGTTCTCTGGAGGTCCAGGGGTTAGGACTCAGAGTTTTGCTGCTGTGTTGTTGTTCAGTTGCAAAGTCGTGTTGGACGCTTGGTGACCCCGTGGACTGCAGCGCAAGAGGCTTCCCTGCCCTTCACTATCTCCCAGATTTTCTCAAACCCATGTCCACTGAGTTGGTGATGGATGCTATCCAGCTATCTTATCCTCTGTTGTCCCCTTCTCCTCCTGCCTTCAGTCTTTCCCAGCATTAGGGTCTTTTCCAATGAGTCAGCTCTTGCATCAGGTAGCCAAAGTATGGAAGCTTCAGCATCAGTCCTTCCAATGAATATTCAGGATTGATTTCCTTAATGATTGACTAGTTTGATCTCCTTGCTGTCCAAAGGACTCTCAAGAGTCTTCTCCAGCACCACAGTTCAAAAGCATCAATTCGTCAGTGCTCAGCTTTCTTTATGGTCCCTCACATCCGTACATGATGACTGGTAAAACCATAGCTTTGACTATACTGACCTTTGTCATCAAAGTGATAGCTCTGTTTTTTTTTTTTGCTGCTGTGGGCCCTGGCTCAATCCCTGGTCAGGGAATTAAGATCCCACAAGATAAAGAAAAGAAAAGAAAAGAAAAAAGACCATCCCGGAGAAGTTAGAGAGAGGCAGATCTGTGTTACTCCAATGACAGAGGAATCTTTCTAATAGGTGCTGTTTCCCAGCAGTGGAAGGGAACCTCTAAAAAGTAGTAGGGGGACTTCCCTGGTGGTCCAGTGGTTAAGAATCTGCCTTGCAACACAGTGGTTGTGGGTTTGATCCCTGGTTGGGGAAGTAGGGGCAACTGATGCCATGGGGCAGCTAAGCCCTTGAGCCACAACTTGAGAGTCTGTGCGCCACAACAAAAATCCTGTGTGCCACCAACTAAGACCTGACATGGCCAAATAAATAAATATTAAAAAGAAGAAGTAAGCAAGCAGCCACTGAAGTTTCCCAAGCGGAGATGGGTCACGGGCCTGGGAAAGTTAATAGAGGATTCCACTCTGGGGGTGCTGATGGCAGAGCAAATTCATGGCCACGATGAAAGGAACAGGTGGAAGCCAGTCTCTCCCCTACGGGGAGAAGGCTAGAAGTAAAGCCACTTTCAGAATAATAACATTTAACACCATCTTCACTGTTTGTCAGGCCTGCTTCCCAAAGCTTTAATGAGTCCCCCAGACCTTAGAGTGACCCAGATTATCATCCGTCCACTTTCCAGATAAGGAAATAGAGGCACAGGAAATGAAGTAAATGGGCCCAGTGTCTCACTCACAGCCGCTAAGAAGCAGAGCTGGAATGTTGGAGCCCAGACTGTTGGAGTTCATGCTAGAACTGGCTCCCCGGGTGCCTTCCCTGCCTTTTCTGCTGCCTCCGCCCCCAACCTGCCCTGTCTCCACCCTGTGACACCATTCCTGGGTTCCCGGCTCTGACCTTGAAGGGATTTTGTCAGAGGAAGGAGGGCTGGTGGCGAGTGGCCAGGACACCGGGACTCTGGTCCCCTCTCTGCCACTAACCAGGTGACCTTGGGAGGGTCACTCACCTTTCCTGGTTTTTCACATGCTAATCCATTATTTCTGAGGCTGCCATTGAGGCCATTGTTTTTTTGTTTTCCTTTTAATAATTTAACTAGTTATTTTATTTGTGGCTGTGCTGGGTCTTCATTGCCGCTGGGCTTTTCTCTAGTTGTGGTGTGCAGACTTATTGCGGTGGCTTCTCTTGTTGCGAAGCATGGGCTCTAGGGTGTGTGGGCTTTGATAGTTGCGGTCCCCATGCTCTAGAGCACAGGCTCAGTAGTTGCGGTGTCCGGCCTTAGTTGTTCTGCAGCCTGTGGGATCTTTTGGGACCAGGGATGGGACCCATGTCTCCTGCACTGGCAGTCAGATTCTTCACCACTGAGCTATCAGGGAAGCTCTGAGGCCATTGTTTTAACCTATCTTTTACTAAAAGTCAGGGAAATTGTGCCCCTCATGTGTAAGTCCTACTCTGCTACCAGTAGAACTGAATTATAGTAAAATAGAACAAAGTCAACAACCAAAAAAAAAAAGGCAAAAATATACTGGGAAATGCACCTCTCTCTCCTTTGGGAAATGCATCTCTCCTCTCTCTCATTTTTCTAGCCAATGGCATCCTTTCACCCAGGACCCTGGACTGTGTAGACAGTGCGTCTTTCTCTAGATCAGGGAACGTCCATCATGGGCACTCTTCTCTCATCCGGGCATCAACACTATGATAAGATTTTACTGGACTCCTACTCACTGTATATTTACAACCTCACAAAGTATGGATAGATTACATCCAGATGGCCATCAGGTTTCCAGTTTAAGTGGCTACGTGACATGTTGATCTGGGACAGTGGCTTCAGCTGTGGATCATTTCTGGGTTCTCAACAGCTGCACTGAGATGATAAGGAATCTCCAGTGTCTCCCAGGAAATCTCTGTTCTCATGTTGCCCCTCATAGGATGGAGCCACACTGACTGCTGAGAGCTTGATCTTGTCATAGTCAGGAGTGGGGTGAGGCATGTACCATGTAGTTCTTTCCAGGATACTTTTTTAAGTCACCAGAGGATCTCACAGGGGGGAATTGGGCCTTTGGTGGCATCTCACCCCTCATCTCCCTTTCCTCTTCAGAAGAGACTCACCCTGGCTTGAGAATCAAATGCAGGCTTGGGGTTTTCAATGTGGAACATTTGCTTGAATGATCTGAGGGTCTTATATACTTTGGTTTTGTAAGTGACAAGAGAAGACAGCATTGATTGTGTGTCCCTGGAAGTTCTTCCAAGTGGCCTAGAAAGACTGGAATGGCTTAGAAGAAATAGCCTGCTCACCCAGTCATCCTATTAGCATGTCTGAGTATTTACTGATTGGAGATACATTGATTAATATATGTAGTTATCTGTCTGCTTACCTTCCTGTCTCTCTGTTGATCTGTCTTTATCATCTATTTTTCATCTGTCAGTCTGTCTCTAGCACTTCCCTGGTGGCTTGGATGGTGAGTCTGCCTGTAATGCAGGAGATCCCGGTTAGATCCCTGCATGGGAACATCCCCTGGAGAAGGGAATGGCAGCCCACTGCAGTATTCTTGCTGAGAAAATTCTGTGGACAGAGGAGCCTGGCAGGCTGTAGTCCATGGGGTTGCAAAGAGTCGGATGTGACTGAGCAACTAACACAGCAATCTGTCTCTATCGTCTATCTATCTGTCCATCTGTCTATCAATCTTGATCTATTGGGTTGGCCAAAAAGTTTGGGTTTTTCCATAAGATGTTATGGACAAATGTGAAGGAAATTTTTGGCCAACCCAATATATAGTGATCTACTGCTCACAGTTTAGGTGAAATGTGTATTTCAGAGACAGAACTTGGCAATACAAAGAGACAAGTGCAGTATCAGTGGTGGGTTCCTGGAGTCTTGGAGAGAGGACTGATCATCTTTGGTCAGATGGCAGGAGGAGAAGGGCATTCCAGGGAAAGAGCACAAAGGAGGTAAGGATAGAGCACCAGTACAGAGCTGTCATCACCGAGGCCGAGGAGGAAGTGTGTGGTCAGCACGGAGGATGTTTATGGAGATAGGGAAGTGTCTGTGGCTGGAAAGGTAGATTGGGAAAGACTGTGAAGGAGTTTGACAGCCTGGCTCAGAGAGATGGGAATGAACGCAGTGATGAGGTGGGAAGCTGAAGGTAGACGGAGTGGATGAGGGGTCAAGGGAGGTTTAAAATGGGAGGAAATGAGTACTGAGAAATTTATGCAGGGACTATTAATACTATTACCAGTGATATGAACTGAATTCATTTGATGTGCCAGGCAGTGTGCTTCATTCAGTATAATGCTCATAGCTACCTAAAAAGATAGGTGCTGTAATTACCTTTTTTTTTTTAAAGTCATTATTGAATTTGTTAGATTACTGCTTCTGTTTTATGTTTTGGTTTTTGGCTGCAAGGCATGTGAGATCTTAGCACCCCGTCCAGGGATGGAACCTGTACCCACTGTATTGGAAGGCGAAGGCTTAACCACTGGATCACTAGAGAAGTCCCTGTAATTATCTTTTATTTTACAGATAATGAGGCTGAATCTTACAGAGATAAAATAAATCATCCAAGGTCACAGATAGTATGTGAGAGAGCCAAGACTCAAACCCTGGCTGTCTTACCCAGGGGAGAAATAACTCAAGACAAGAAATGTCCAGAAAAGAGAAGAAAGCCAATTTACTTGTCTGGGGTTGCTTCTCTGAGTAATTAATTAAATAGGACCCACTTTTAAATGTTCTATTTGTCCTCAATAACCCTTCTTTCCAAAATCTTTGGTTCAGATTTTCCTCTTTGTCCCTACCTCTTGTTATTTTCCTCTCTCTGCAGTCCTTATGGCATTTACATGCTTCATTGTGAAAATCTTTTTAGGATGCATTTTATGAAAAGCATAATGCAAAACAAAAATCAGTCTAGGAAATATATTTGACAGGATAATCAGTATCTATTTGCAGTTTTCTCTGCACAGGTAATTTGTTTCTCAGTGCTGGGCTTTGGAGAGAATATTTACAGTGTCCGTTTTGTTTTTCCATAGCATTTCCTGAGCAGGACACTGGGACTTTTGGAACTCAGGCGTATCTACCCATATCTCAGTATAAACTGAGATGCAAAGCAATTGAACAGAACAAAAGAAAAAGAAAGAAACTGCCTTGTCAGCACCATGAATCTGGCTAGTGCATCTAGGCAATTTATCAGTACAGTTAGGCTTCCTGGTATACAGTGTTAGTCACTCAGTTGTGTACGACTCTTTGAGAACCCATGGACTATAGCCAGCCATGCTCCTCTGTCCATGGAATTCTCCAGGCAAGAATTCTGGAGTGGTTGCCATTCTCTTCTCCAGGGGATCTTCCTGATCCATGCATCGAACCTGGGTCTCCTGCATTGCAGGCGGATTCTTTACCATCTGAGCCACCAGGGAAGCCTTTCCTGGTGTATGACTCCATCTTTCTCCATGAGTAGGGTGCACAGATAAGGTCTGGGTAGCATCTGCATGGATGAGAAACGTGTCCTTTCACAGCTGAGATTCTCTGAAAATGGTTCATCCTTGCTCCTTCTTGAGCTCCAAGTCCTCTCCCTGATGAGGATCTAAGCCTGCATTCATAGACCCTTAGTGCAAACTGCGATGAAGTATGTTTTCAGGAATGGAAGAAATGGGCTGGAAAATCTTCTTGGCCCACCTGTGGGCCTCTACCTTCTAGATGTTAGAGGCTTTGCTGGCCGGCTGAGTGGAAGCCAAGGGCCACTGAGGGTAGGAGGTCCTGGAGAGAGGCTCTTTGTCCATCTCTCAGGGGACAGTGTTCACAAAGGAAGATAAAACTCAACATAATGTTTTTGCAAGTCCTTGGAAGATATCACAATGGACTTGTAGACTGGGCATCTTCACTTGTGCAGTGTTATTAGGACAATCACAGCAGCAGAGGCAGCCAAACTGCAATGATGATCTCTTGAGTTGAGCCAGCCTGCAGAGGTTTGTGGCCCTAGGTCCAAAAGCTCCAGACAGAGAAGCCAGGAGAGTCTGTCTGAGGCTGTGGGGCTACCAGCAGGAGCTGAGATGAGAGGCTTCTTGTTGGCCACTCCTGAAGCAGGGCAGCCACTCTTGAGAGAAGGCTTTTTAGCTGTCAATACCAGGGTCTCTTGCTAGGGGAGTCGAGGGCCTGACTGCAATGGAGTGAAAGGGTTTGAGAGAAAATTTAGAGTCAGTGAGAGTAGACAACACTTTCAAGGAATTCTATTGCCAAAAGGGTAAACAGAGCAAAGGACAGGGAAGCAAGTGGCTGACAAAGTCCATGAAAATTTTCTTTTTAAAGATAGAAATAATAGCAGTTGGGATATGTGGCTTAGAGTTGCATGGACCATTATGGATACATTTCAAAAGCATAATGTGCAGTGAAAAAAGCAAGTACAGAATAGTACATACAGAATGATATAATTTTACTAAAAATGTAAAATATCCACTCCAAATCCCATCATTTCTTTTTAAAATTTATTATTTTTATTTTTGGCTGCACTGACTGTTGCTTCCCGGGCTTTCTCTCGTTGCAGTCGGGGAGCAGGGGCTACTCTTTAGTTGCAGGGGATGGGCTTCTCACTGCAGTGACTTCACTTGCTGGGGAGCATGGGATCCAGGTGGCACAGGCTTCAGTAGTTGTCACACAAGGGCTTAGTTGCTCTTCAGCATGTGGGATCTTCTGAACCAGGAATCGAACCAGTGTCCCCTCCATTGCAAGGCAGATTCCCAACCACTGGATCACCAGGGAATCCCCTCATCATTTCCATATGTGTATATATGCAGTAAGTATTTTGTAAAGGTCTTTATGGGACTGATTCCATTCGCCTCAGACCAATGATTACCTACTGGAGTGGAAGGAAGTGCATGGGATCATGGAAGAACATTCACAGAGCGTTACATGTACCTAGATGCATTCTTCTTTTATAAAAAGAAGAGAAAAAGCCTGAAAAATATATGGTAACTTGCTAATAATATGAAAGCTAGGTGTTGGATACACAGATATTTGATTTCTTACAGTCTGTACTTTGCTCTCCACATTGAAATACTGGATAACATAAAATGAGCCAAAAATATCATCCACATCAACAATAAAGGAATCCTTTCCCACTTGAAAGATACCACAGAGCTTCCAGAAAGTGTGGATATGGGTTATGATTTTATAAGATCTTTTTTCTTAGCCACTTAATGCTCTGAAAACAAAAGGTTTGTCCCATGCAAGTGTGTGGAGTGAAAGGGTTTTCTTTTCTTTTCTTTTTTTTTGTGTGTGGACCATTTTTTTTACAGTCTTTATTATAATGTTGCTTCTGTTTTATGTTTTGGTTTTTTGGCCATGAGGTATATGGGATTTTAGCTTCCCAGCCAGGGTTTGAACCTGCACCCCTTGCTTTGGAAGGCAAAGTCTTAACCACTGGACCACCAGGGAAGTCCCCAGGATTATTAACTAGTTATTATTTGGCTCTCTACTATCTCCATTCTCACTGTGAGGGAGTGTTCTGGCAGATGGAGATGACTGTGAGAAGAGGGAGTGTTTTTTTTTCTGAGGATGGTTCAGGTCCATAGAGTATACCCCTATCCTTTAAAGTAGCATTTGGCATGTTTGCAGATGCTAGAAAAGATTGAAAACAGGAGGAGGAGGAAATGACAGAGGATGAGATGGTTGGATGGCATCACTGACTCAATGGACATGAGTTTGAGCAAGCTCTGGGGGTTGGTGATGGACAGGGAAGCCTGGTGTGCTGTAGTCCATGGGGTTGCAAAGAGTCAGATACAACTGAGCAGCTGAACTGAACTGACTTGACATGTTTGTAGAAATAATTTTGGAGAGAAGTTAAAGCTAGAAGCCATTGCTGGATTGAACCATGTGATCTCACCACTGGGAAATGGAAAGTTTATCATTGTGGGTTTTATTTTGACCCTAATAAACATCAAGAAGCAGCCACAACTGTCTATCTGGTGTTCACAGTCACTAATGTTGGGCTTTGCCTCGAGTTCTCCAGTGTCCATGGGCTGGATTGCAGTGATTGGAGGGTTACGTGATTTCCAGGGAGACAGATGAGAGGCCCAGGAAAAGCAGTGTCCTGAAGGGAAAGTCTTTTATAACTGATCAAGATGTGAGTCAGAGGACCTGACTTTTCTTTTTTTTATTTTTAATATAAATTTATTTATTTTAATTGGAGTCTAATTACTTTACAATATTGTATTGGTTTTGCCATACATCAACATGAATCCACCACAGGTTCATGTTCACGTGTTCCCAATCCTGAACCCCTCTCCCACCTCCCTCCCCATACCATCCCTCTGAGTCATTCCAGTGCACCAGCACTGGACTGGTGATTCATTTCACATGTGGTATTATACATGTTTCAATGCCATTCTCCCAAATCATCCCACCCTCACCCTCTCCCACAAAGTACAAAAGACTGTTCTATACATCTGTGTCTCTTTTGCTGCCTCACATACAGGGTTATCGTTACCATCTTTCTAAATTCCATATATATGCGTTAGTATACTGTATTGGTGTTTTTCTTTCTGGCTTACTTCACTCTGTATTATAGGCTCCGCTTTCATCCATGTCTTTAGAACTGATTCAAATTTATTCTTTTTAGTGGCTGAGTAATACTCCATTGTGTATATGTACCACAGCTTTCTTATCCATTCGTTTGCTGAGGGACATGTAGATTGCTTCCATGTCCTGGCTATTATAAACAGTGCTGCGATGAACATCGGGGTACACTTGTCTTTTCCAATTCTGGTTTCCTCAGTGTGTATGCCCAGCAGTGGGATTGCTGGGTTGTATAGCAGTTCTATTTCCAGTTTTTAAAGGAATCTCCACACTGTTCTCCATAGTGGCTGTACTAGTTTGCATTCCCACCAACAGTGTAAGAGGGTTCCCTTTTCTCCACACCCTCTCCAGCATTTATTTCTCTTAGACTTTTGGATAGCAGCCATTCTGACTGGTGTGAAAGGTACCTCATTGTGGTTTTGATTTGCATTTCTCTGATAATGAGTGATGTTGAGCATCTTTTCATGTGTTTGTTAGTCATTTGCCTGTCTTCTTTGGAGAAATGTCTGTTTAGTTCTTTGGCCCAGTTTTGATTGGGTGGTTTATTTTTCTGGAATTGAGCTGCATGAGCTGCTTGTATATTTTTGAGATTAATTCTTTGTCAGTTACTTCATTTGCTATTATTTTCTCCCATTCTGAAGGCTGTCTTTTCACCTTTCTTATAGTTTCCTTTGTAGTGCAGAAGCTTTTAATTTTAATTAGGTCACATTTGTTTATTTTTGCTTTTATTTCCAATATTCTGGGAGGTGGGTCATACAGGATCCTGCTGTGATTTATGGCAGAGAATGTTTTGGCTATGTTCTCCTCTAAGAGCTTTATAGTTTCTGGTCTTATGTTTAGATCTTTAATCCATTTTGAGTATATTTTTGTGTATGGTGTTAGAAAGTGTTGTAGTTTCATTCTTTTACAAGTGGTTGATCTGTTTTCCAAGCACCACTTGTTAAAGAGATTGTCTTTTCTCCATTGTATATTCTTGCCTCCTTTGTCAAAGAAAAGGTGTCCATAGGTGCATGGATTTATCTCTGGGTTTTCTATTTTGTTCCATTGATCTATATTTCTGTCTTTGTGCCAGTACCATACTGTCTTGATGACTGTGGCTTTGTAGTAGAGCCTGAAATCAGGCAGGTTTATTCCCCCAGTTCCATTCTTCTTTCTCAAGATTGCTTTGGCTATTTGAGGTTTTTTGTATTTCCATATAAGTTGTGAAATTATTTGTTCTAGCTCTGTGAAAAATACCATTTGTAGCTTGATAGGGATTGCATTGAATCTACAGATTGCTTTGGGTAGTATACTCATTTTCACTATATTGATTCTTCTGATCCATGAACACAGTATATTTCTCCATCTATTAGTGTCCTCTTTGATTTCTTTCACCAGTGTTTTATAGTTTTCTATATATAGGTCTTTTATTTCTTTAGGTAGATATATTCCTAAGTATTTTATTCTTTTTGTTGCAGTGGTGAATGGAATTGTTTCCTTAATTTCTCTTTCTATTTTTTCATTATTAGTGTACAGGAATGCAAGGGATTTCTGTGTGTTGATTTTATATCCTGCAACTTTACTATATTCATTGATTAGCTCTAGTAATTTTCTGGTGGAGTCTTTAGGGTTTTCTATGTAGAGGATCATGTCATCTGCAAACAGTGAGAGTTTTACTTCTTCTTTTCCAATTTGGATTCCTTTTATTTCTTTTTCTGCTCTGATTGCTGTGGCCAAAACTTCCAAAACTATGTTGAATAATAGTGGTGAAAGTGGGCACGCTTGTCTTGTTCCTGACTTTAGGGGAAATGCTTTCAATATTTCACCATTGAGGATAATGTTTGCTGTGAGTTTGTCATGTGTAGCTTTTATATTGAGGTATGTGCCTTCTATTCCTGCTTTCTGGAGGGTTTTTGTTTTTATCATAAATGGATATTGAATTTTGTCAAAGGCTTTCTCTGCATCTATTGAGATAATCATATGGCTTTTATTTTTCAATTTGTTAATGTGGTGTATTACATTGATTGATTTGTGGATATTGAAGAATTCTTGCATCCCTGGGATAAAGCCCACTTGGTCATGATGTATGATCTTTTTAATGTGTTGTTGGATTCTGATTGCTAGAATTTTGTTAAGGATTTTTTGCATCTATGTTCATCAGTGATATTGGCCTGCAGTTTTCTTTTTTTGTGTGGCATCTTTGAGGACCTGACTTTTCAAAACAAGTCAAGAAAGAAGTTAAAACGCCTCTGTGGGGATGGATTAGGAGGAGGATCTGCAAGGGAGCATCGAGTCCCCTGTTCCTCTTCTTTTGACCACTTATATTTTCTGAAGGTCTGATATAAATATAAATATCTAATGGACCAATGAAAGAAAGTACTAGATCAGCTGGTTTCATGTAAATATAAGGAAGTTTGCTTTAAATAATTGGATGCCTATGACGTTATGGCATTGCTTCACGCAGTGGTCACCAGGAGGCTTCTTGTGATGGCGTCCTAAGTGGTTTCAGGTTTGCTGTTTGGAGGAGGTTGTGTTAGCAGGTCTAGCTCAGGGATGGACAGATTCTCTGAATGGCAGGGACCCTCTCCCCTGTTCTCATAACTCCGTCTCCTCTCCCTTCTTCCCATTGGCACCAGGATGGGGGCTGAGAACACGGGTATCACACTTTCCCACTGTGATGCTGTAGGGACAATGTGCATGAGATGTTATCCAGTCATTAAATTGTGTCAGACTCTTTTGTGACCCCATGGACTGTAGCCCTCCAGGCTCCTCTGTCCATGGGATTTCCCAGGCAAGAATACTGCAGTGGGTTGCCATTTCCTACTCCAGGGGATCTTCCTGACCCAGGGATCGAAGCTGTGTCTCCTGCATTGCAAGTCAATTCTTTACCACTGAGCCACCAGGGAAGCCCAGGCATGAGATGAGCCAACTGCAAATATTTTTTAATTTCAAGAGAAGACTACAAATTCAGTAAAATGGTAGCGGACATTCATCTGGGTTCATCCCTGGAGACCTGTGGGCAGGTTGCCTAGTTCCCCATTCAGATGACTTGAGGCAGCTAAGAAGGAAAGAGCAAGAACAACGAAGGCCATGTTTATATACCACCACAAGTTCACATTTTAGGGTTGGTTTCTGTTTCTTTCTGACTAAGTACAGGAGTTGAGAGCTACACAAATAAATTTGACTGCTTGTCTGTCACATCTGATTTTGTTGTTAGAAGGACTGAGCTACCAGCCAACTCTTCATGACCTGTGTTGAGGGGAGCTCATCGGCTGGTGGCCAACTGTTGAGCATGCAGCCTTGGCTGAAGTCCACATGGCAGCTTGGAGTATTTTACTTGAGGGTTGCTCAGGATGGGGCCCTTTGGAGCGACATGGGCCAGATGTCCAGGCCCATTTGGATGGTGGGAGGGCAGCTGGTCTGTTGTTCTGTGAGATGAGGCAGCATTTCCAAGCCATGGAGCTCAGTGGTTAGGGCATAGTCACAGGAGGGCAGCTCCTGGTGTCAAGGAAGTTCCAGTACAGCTAAATACTTCAGCAGATCTTTTTTTTTTTTTAAGTGAAAAATAGTTGATTTATAATGTTGTGTTAATTTCTGCTGTAAAATGACTCAATTACACACATATATATATTCTTTCATTATATTTTTTATGTTCTTTTTTCCTTTTGCACTTTTTAATAAATTATTTTTAATTGGAGGATAATTGCTTTACAGTGTTGTGTTGGTTTCTGCCATACAAAAATGTGAATGAGCCATAAGTCTACATATATCCCCTCCCTCTTGAGCCTCCTTCCCCCCGCCCCCATCTCACCCCTCTAGGTCATCACAGAGCACCAGACTGAGCTTCCTGTGTTGTATAGCAGCTTCCCACTAGCTATTCTTTTTATTCTTTATATTATTTTTATTTTCCATATGGTTTTCCATAGGATATTGAATAGAGTTCCCTATGCTATACAGTGGGACCTTGT
Source organism: Oryx dammah (assembly GCF_014754425.2). Classification (NCBI taxonomy): domain Eukaryota; kingdom Metazoa; phylum Chordata; class Mammalia; order Artiodactyla; family Bovidae; genus Oryx; species Oryx dammah. Next base: position 20,854,046 of record NW_024070213.1, on the reverse strand, counting down.
TGTGTATCCATTCTATGTCCAATAGCTTATATCTGCTAACCCCAACTTCCTACTCCATCCCTCCCTCAACCTCCTTCCCCTTGGCAATGACAAGTCTGATGACTATGTCCATGAGTCTGAACCTATCTACAAAACAGAAACACTTGTGTGATATTTTAGATTCCATGTATAAGTGATATCACATGGTATTTGTCTTTTTCTGACTTACTTCCCTTAATGTAATGTAATGTTATCTGTTTGTATTCATGTTACTGCAAATGGCATCATTTCATTCTTTTTATGGCTGAGTAGTATTCCAATGTCTATACCTCAGCGTTTCTATCAAATGTATGGCAAAACCAATACAGAATTGTAAAGTAAAATTAAAAAAAAAAAGTTTTAGAAATTCCTTCTCTTCCCATTTGACCCTTTGTTGATTGCAGATACCCAGACTTCCAGCATATGTTACATAGATCTGTGCCCAAGAAGAGGTGGAAGGAAGGAGCTGGCCTGAAAAGATGCCTCATTTTTCTGCACCCACTCCTTATGGAGTAGATATTCCTCCTGCTACATAGGAGCAGTTTGGAATATTTGAAGTTTGTATTTGATGGAGCCCCATAGATGGCTAAGAACCAACTATCCTGAGTTTGATTAACAGAAACATAAAGGGGTAATGGGTGGTGGTGGTTTAGTCACTAAGTTATGTCTGGCTCTTGCAGCCCTGTAGACTGCAGCCCACCAGGCTCTTCTGTCAATGGGATTTCCCAGGCAAGAATACTGGAGTGGGTTGCCAGTGAATACAAGTGAACTTTTAGTATTATTGTTCAAGTCCTTTTGGACTATGTCTCACCAGCCCCTCTCTAGTCAACAATATTCACATTTACAAATAAGGAAACTGGTTCAGCGGATGAGGGGTGGACAGAAGGTCACAGACCCACTAATGGTGAAGCCAGAACAGGACTTCAGATCCCTGCTCTGTCCATTTCCATGCTGGTCTGCCTGCTGTCAGGCAGCTTCTGGATGCTCAAGTCTGGTGGGGGGTCCTGGGGGTGGGGATGGGGTAGATGCATTCATGGACACCTAATAGCAAGAATGTAAGGGTTCACCACCAAGGGTAGTGAGGGGCTTTCAGGATCTTCAGCACTGGGTCTAGACCATGCACTTGGCCCTCACCTTATAGCTGCTCCCAAGAACAGGGTTTCATCTCTTTCCTTTATCAGTGGTTCCCCAGCACTTTGAACAAAGGAACATAATAAATACTTGCTGAATTCATCTGTTGTGCTGTCATCTCTCCTAGGAGATTATAAGGGAAAGGGACCATGTGATGGTAAATGGTGCCTCTCTTCCTGAATTATGAAGAATAGTGTAGTGAATGTTTTGATGGCTTTTAAGAGATAAATAAACTGCTAATTGTGGGTCTAAGCATTGGTAACCTTGGGACCTTGATCTTGTTACCTGAGCTCTTCTGAGCCTTAGTTTCATTCTGTGTTATGAGCATTAAAGGAGATGAGGTATGGTCAGTGTTCAGTTTTTATGCATTTAACAAAAATAGCTCCTCCTGCCCATGGTTACTTCCCACTGTGTGAATATATTGGTGGATGTATGAATTCTGTAGGCACTGTTCCATAAAAATAATTAACATCTAGTGGTCCCTCTTTAAGTGTTCTATCCTCTTGACAAACTAGAGAAAGATGAAATGCTGTTTAACAACTAGAGGGATTTATTTACCTTTTTCAGTGCATTTAAGTTGAACCCTATAGAATTTTGCAGTAATTTCATATCTAATCCAAATACTACAGATTTTCTTTTCCACTATTTCTGAATCCTGATTCACTCAGCCTATCACAACTCAAGCTGATTGGACTCAGTTGCCTTTAATTGTGATTTGTAAGCTATAATTACTTGCATTTGCTGTCTTTAGAATCACCAAATACTCTCATTAACAGTACTTTGTTAAGCCCTCAGGATATCACAAGGACCGAGCAGTATTTTCCCCATTTTATAGGTTCGAAAAGGGAGGTCTGCGGAGTTGAGTTTGCCCAAGGCCACAGGTGAGAAGTAGGCAAGCTGTTGAACTTGGGTGTTCTGACTCCTGAGGTCAGTTTGCCTCCCATTATACGCCAGCTGCGCCCTCTTACCATCATCACCATCCTTATCATCGGCTATGACTCAAGGATATTTGTCTGGCTAATGGGTTACTACCTATTTCTCTTTATCTCTTGCCTCCTGGTTTTCACTTCTAGCTACTTTAGCCATTTGCATGCCCGTGTTCTGCTCGAACTGATTTATCTTATCAGATCCTGAAAAGAAGTGTAAAGGAAGAGAGTGATTGGGTCTGCTTAACCCGTAACTTTTCTGAAGACCCCAACCATCTTAAACACAATGATGACTGTGACTTCAGAACCTGGAAGGTACTCTTTCATTACCTATGTTTCCCCTGGCACAGCCCACAGAACCATCCATGTGGGCAGAGTGCTTCTCAATTGTAATAAAAATTTTAATTATTCATCAGCACAGTTGCTGTTAGACAAAGGCCCAATTATTCATCTATAGCTAAGTAGCCTCCTGCTCTTTTTTGGAGTTGTGACAGGTCCAACCCTTCCAGAACTGGCAGAAGGCTCAGATCAGAGAGCGTTTTGGGGCTCGCCTCAACCAGGCGAGGAAGAGCAAGCCTGTGCTCCCTGCTTGAGCCTGGGCCCCCTCCCTCACCTGCTGCCCACTGTAACTCTGGCCGGAGAGCCTGCCTGGAGCTAGGAATGCTGGGAGGGGGAATGACATTCTGTAGCCATCAGGCTGGCAATGGAGAGGCATCGTGCAGTTTACCTGGCAGAGGCTCTCTGGGTGGAACAGCTGCACAGGGGACCTTTTGCCAAAGGAGCAGCCAAATTGCAAATGAAGTTCTGGAGGCTTGGTTCTTGATCAGATGCATGCTGGACTTTTGCCTCCACAATCTGTGGCCTCCTCCCTGTGAGTCCTCGGTGGGTCTAGGTCATCGAGAGGGTGAAGCTGGGAGGAGGAAGTATCCCAGGTTGCAGCCTTTCACTTCCCTTTTCCCTTCCTGGCTCAGCATCTCTCTCCCCAAAGCTCTTCCTCCCTCCTCATCAGTCATCACAGGGTGAGGACTTTCATGGGCTAGACAGCTTTCCTTTATTTCTACTTCCCACATTTACCACAAGAAAGATGTTGGCCAGACAGTCTTGACCTCCTGGAACGCAGAGCACCATGCTGCACTTTTGGGAGGTGTCCCCATCTCTCACATCCCCCCAAATGTCCTGAAGCCACGTGGGAACTTTCTGCTGGTGGCTTCCATGATCTACCACAGCCTTTGCCCAGAACCCAGCTCTACAGGACAGTCCGTTCTGCCCTCTCCCCGCAGACCCCGGGAATCTCCCTGTGATCCTGGTCCATCTTGCCTCAGAGCATCTAGGCCTGGTGCCACCTCTCACCCCTTTAACCCTAGATCTCCCAGGCATCCTCCTCCTTCTATCCTCCCCACCTCTGAGTCCACAGGGCCCTGTAAGCCCTCACCTCTGTGTGCTTAGCCTCTTCAATCCACTCTCCGCTTCCCCCCTACCCCGCCTGCTTCCTTGCAACACCACATGTGTAACTTTTCTCCACTGTAGATTTTCCATTCTCTGGTTTCTGGGTCGTGTCATTTTTCTCTTCATTAACCTGTGGTGGCTTTCATCTCACTCAGAGGAAAAGCTGAAGATTTATTTAAAATTTCATTTTAGAAAATGTATTTATCTGTTTTAATTGGAGGATAATTTCTTTACAATATTGTGGTGGTTTTTCCATACATTGACATGAATCAGCCATGGGTATACATGTGTCCCAACATTTTGAGCCTCCCTCCCACCACCCTCCCCACCCCATCTCTCTGGGTTTTTCCAGAGCACGGGCTTTGTGTCCCTTGGTTCATGCGTCAAACGTGCACTGGTCATCCATTTTACATATGGTAATATACATGTTTCAAGGCTATTCTTTCAAATCATCCCACCCTCACCTTCTCCCACATAGTCCAAAAATCTGTTCTTTACATCTGTGTCTCTCTTGCTGTTTTGCATATAGGGTTGTCATTACTGTCTTTCTAAATTCCATATATATACATTGATACACTGTATTGGTGTTTCTCTTTCTGACTTACTTCTGTCTGTATAATGGGCTCTAGTTTTACCCACCTTATTAGAACTGACTCAAATGTATTCTTTTTTATAGCTGAGTTATGTTCCATTTGTATATGTACCACAACTTCTTTATCCGTTGATCTGCCAATGGACATCTATGTTGCTTCCATATCCTAGCTATTGTAAACAGTGCTGCAGTGAACACTGGGGTACATGTGTCTCTTTCAATTCTAGTTTCCTTGGTGTGTATGCCCAGCAGTGGGATTACTGGGTCATATGGCAGTTATTTTTCCAGTTTTTTTTTTGTTTTTGTTTATTGTCTGCCTCCCTGCATAAGTAAACTCCATAAGAATAGGGACTTTGTTCACAGAGAGTGGAGTGGAATTTGTGACCCTTACAAACTGATATGTTTTTTTTTAGTCACTAACTCAGGTCTGACTCTTTTACGATGCCATAGATTATAGCCCACCAGTCTCCTCTGTCCATGGACTTCTCCAGGCAAGAATACTGGAGTGGGTTGCATTTCCTTCTCCAGGGGATCTTCCTGACCTAGGGATTGAACCCTCATCTCCTCCATTGGCAGGCGGATTCTTTACCACTGAGCCACCAGGGAGGCCCACAAATTCATATTCTGAAATCCTAACCCCCAATACAGTGATATTAGGAGGTGGGGCTTTGGGTGGTAATCAGAGTTAAATGAGGTCAGGAGGGTGAGGCTCTTGCGAGGGGATTAGCGTCCTCATAAGAAGAAACACCTGAGAACCTGCTGCTCTCCCTCCATGGGGAAGTGGGGCAGAGGCAGGAAAGAGAGAGCTCTCCTCTCCAGAACCTGACCAGGCCAGTGCTGTCCATCCTCTAGGACATGCAGCCAGACCTCCAGAACTGTAAGTGATCAATTTCTGTTGTTTAAGCCACCCCATCTGTGGTGTTTTGTTATGGCTGCTAGAGCTAAGACTTGGAAGTTTGGCAAGTATTTGCTTAAATGAAGGCCTAAGGGGGCGAGGAGAGGAAAGCTGGGATGTTGTGGTGGTTTGTCTGCTCCTTGCTGCAATGTCTGTCCATGCAGGAAGCCCCTCCTGTTTTGAGGTCACTGCTGGTTGCCATCAGCCTGTCTCCCTGTCACTTTCTCACAAAGAATGTGGAATCCAACTCCCCTATTCTTCCTTCAGGCTGGTTTTTAACATCTACAGAGATGCTGTGTCTCTCCAACAGCTTCCTTGAGGTCAAGGCTTCCTCGACTCGTGAACTTCACCCACCTCCAACAGGAACTTCTTGTTCCCACACTGAATACCCCCCGCTTCTGTGTGTTGTGTTGTGACCATGAAACCCACTGCTCTGCCCACCTCCCCCTACCTCAGCCCATATCTCTTTCCCATCACACATGTACTCTTGACTTTGTGGAGACTCACTTTTGACTCCTGTAAAACTTCTCCTGGATCAGTAAGCCCCAAAAAGAGTGTATCCTTTCTATTCTGCATGGAATCTGCCACCTGAAGAGGTAGGGGTGAAGGGTGGACAGAAGCCCAATCTACACGTTGCTCAGGAAACCGTACACAGGGGCAGGGCCATGTCCCCTGGAAGAAGGAGCACCTCTGTCTTCTTAGCAAGGACAGACCTTGCCAGTCCTGTGTGCAACACACAGTTAAGTCCTCAATCTCCCTTGCTTCCTGGTGCAGAGACTTGGTTTAGTTCCACCAACCTAATGCATCTGTAAGAGACTTTGACTCAAAACTGAGTTATATTAACACAGAGAGGGCTGAGTAGGGGCCTCTGTTTTCCTTGGAACAGGCTGTTGGGAGTATTTGGTTCTATAGCCGGCAGCTGTGGTGGGCAACTTGGAGCTAAAGCTTAATGATTAGGGTTGGAGTCTCAGCCTATCTGATGGACCAGGCCTATAGTGTGTTGGGGAGAGTCGTTCCTGGACACCAACTAGAAGCTATTTCTTGACACCACTCGGTGATTTTTTTGAGCTGTGTATATCCCTCTCTGTTTAGGTCAGCAGAAGTGGATTCTAACTAGAACACCCTATAGGTACCCTCTGTGCTTCTTTCCCTTCCCTTTTCATGCCCTGTGGTCATCTGAGCTTCTCTCTTCTCTACTTCCTTGCCTCCTGCACCCACCCAACAGGATACCTGCCCCACCCCTTCTTTCTACCTCTGAGCAGCTCAGTACTTTGTGGGAGGAAATCACAGAGCCAGGCAAACTGTTATTTGTGTCTCAACCTCAACTGGGTCACTGTGGATACCCAGGAATCTTTTTCTTTCTTTTCTCATGTCCATCTCTCATTCTTTTCAACAATTTAAAACTTCTACTATCCCTTACATATGTGGTCTCTTCATTCTTAGCAGATAGCCCTTTAACTTTTTTAAAACCTTCTTATTTTATATCGGAGTATAGCCTGGAGAATCCATGGACAGAGGAGTCTGGCAGGCTACAGTCCATTGGGTCACAAAGAGTTTGAAAGGACTGAAGTGACTTCGCACACATCGCTGATAAATAATGTGATAATTTCAAGTGAACAGTGAAGGGACTCAACTATACTTATAAATGTATACATTCTCCCCCAAACACCCCTCCCGTTCAGGCTGCCAAATAACATTGAGCAGAGTTCCCTGTGGTATACAGTAGGACCTTGTTGGTCACCTGTTTTAAATACAGCAGTGTGTACATTTCTGTCCTAAACTCTCTAACCATCCCTTTCCCCTATCCTTCCACCTGGCAACCATAAATTGGTTCTTTAAGTCTGTAAGTCTCTATTTTGTAACATTTGTATCATTTCTTTTTAGATTCCACATATAAGAAACATCATAGGGTATTTCTCCTCCTTCAGTTCAGTTCAGTCACTCAGTCGTGTCTGACTTTTTGTGACCCCATGAATCGCAGCACGCCAGGCCTCCCTGTCCATCACCAACTCCTAGAGTTCACTCAGACTCACGTCCATTGAGTCAGTGATGCCATCCAGCCATCTCATCCTCTGTCATCCCCTTCTCCTCCTGCTCCCAATCCCTCCCAGCATCAAAGTCTTTTCCAATGACTTAACTCTTCGCATGAGGTGGCCAAAGTACTGGAGTTTCAGCTTTAGCATCATTCCTTCCAAAGAAATCCCAGGGCTGATCTCCTTCAGAATGGACTGGTTGGATCTCCTTGCAGTCCAAGGGACTCTCCAGAGTCTTCTCCAACACCACAGTTCAAAAGCATCAATTCTTCAGCGCTCAGCCTTCTTCACAGTCCAACTCTCACATCCATACATGACCACAGGAAAAACCATAGCCTTGACTAGACGGACCTTTGTTGGCAAAGTAATTTCTCCTTCTTAGATAACCCTTTAACTTTCTGTTCTACTCACCCCTTCCACACACAATCCCCACCGCCAATCTTCTGCACGCTCCCTGGCTTTCCTTAGGGGGAGAACATGGGGCACCTTTTTTCCTATGTATAGGTAACCTCACATGGTATCTCTGGCCCGATCTCCTACCTTCTCTGTACCTTGTTTCACCATTGTCACCGTTTCTTCTCGCATCCTCTGCCTTTCTTTCCTTTCTCAAAAAATAACTCAAAAACATTTAGTTAGTTTGTATGTTGGTTATTTCATGTGTGAATTGTCTCCTCATGTGTTTTCAGGTAGAGTGAGTTAGGAAGCAATGTAGATGGTCTGTACACAGTAGATCTTGTCTGTACTTGTGAGGGGGTAAACTCATTAGCTGGCAGCCAGAAAAGATGGCCAGTCTGAGCCTCTTGTCCTTGAGCAGGTCAAAAGGGAGATCAAGGAAAACAATGTCAGTTGATTATGGATTCTTTTTAAAATATTAATTTTTAAAAATTTCTGGCTGTGCTGGACCTTCATTGCTACAAGGGCTTTTTCTCTAGTTGTGGAGAGTAGGGGCTACTCTTTTGTTGCAGTGCATAGGTTTCTCGTTGCAGTGGCTTCACTTATTGCCAAGCATGGGCTCTAGGGTGCATGGGCTCCAATAGTTGCAGTTCCTGGGCACTAGAGCACAAGCTCAGCAGTTGTGGCACACGGTCTTAGGCACTCCATGGCATGTGAGATCTTCCCAGACCAGGGATGAAACCCGTGTCCCCTGCATTGGCAGGTGGATTCTTTAGCCCTGAGCTACCAGGGAGGTCCCCTGATTGTGGATTCTTGAGAAAACCTTGGCTGAGGAGCATGGTTCCAGGCTGTCTTTGTATAATGTCTACTAGTGTCCATCCATTAGCTTCTTGACCCCATAATTTTTTTCACTCCCCACTGGATCGTGCCCCTGAACCGCTCATCACACTCAACTAATTTCTATCTTGGAAAAATACATGACCCTCCCTCGATAATATGGTCAAACTCCTCTGAAAGCTTCCCTGTCCTCTTGGTCTCTGCCCTTTATTCCACCTTAGTCTGTCTTCTGAACCCCATCATTCCACCAAAACTCATGCTGAGATCAATCATGACCTGCATATCAAACATAAGGACCAATATTTTTATTGAAGTAGAGGTGGTTGACAATGTGTTTCAAATGTACAGTAAAGTGATTCAGTTGTATATATTTACATACTTTTTTTCAGATTTTTTTTCATTACAGGTTATTACAAGATACTGAGTATAGTTGCCTGAGCTGTAAAGCAAATCTTTGCTGTTTATTTTATATGTCAATGCATGTCTGTTAATCTCATACTCCTAATTTACCCCCTCACTAATTTTTAAAAAAATAATTTATTTTTTAATTGAAGGATAATTGCTTTACGGAATTTTGTTGTTTTCTGTCAAACCTCATCATGAATCAGCCATAGGTATACATATATCCCCTCCCTTTTGAAACTCCCACCCATCTCCCTCCCCATCCAACCCCTCTAGGTTGATCCAAGCCACTGTTTGAGTTTCATGAGCCATACAGCAAATTTCTGTTGGCGATCTATTTTACACACGGTAATGTAAGTTTCCATGCTACTCTTTCCATACGTCTCATCCTCTCTTCCCCACTTCCCATGTCCATAAGTCTATTCTCTATGTCTGTTTCTCCATTGCTGCCCTGTAAATAAATTCTTCAATATCATTTTTCTAGATTCTATGTATATGCATTAGAATACAATATTTATCTTTCTCTTTCTGACTGACTTCACTCTGTATGATAGACTCTAGGTTTATTCACCTCAAATCAGAATTGACTCAAATGCATTCCTTTTTATGGCTGAGGAATAGTCCATTGTGTATATGTACAACAACTTCTTTATCCATTCATCTGTCAATGGACATCTAGGTTGCTTCCATGTTCTCAGTTCAGTCCATTCGCTCATTCGTGTATGACTCTTTGCGACCCCATGAACTGCAGCATGCCAGGCCTCCCTGTCCATCACCAACTCCCGGAGCCTACCCAAACTCATGTCCATTGAGTTGGTGATGCCATCCAACCTTCTCATCCTCTGTCGTCCCCTGCTCCTCCTGCCCTCAATGTTTCCCAGCATCAGGGTCTTTTCAAATGAGTCAGCTCTTTGCATCAGGTGGCCAAAGTATTGGAGCTTCAGGTTCACCATCAGTCCTTCCAATGAACACCCAGGACTGATCTCCTTCAGAATGGACTGGTTGGATCTCCTTGCAGTCCAAGGGACTCTCAAGAGTCTTCTCCAACACCACAGTTCAAAAGCATCAATTCTTCAGTCTCAGCCTTCTTCACAGTCCAACTCTCACATCCATACATGACCACTGAAAAAACCATAGCCTTAACTAGAGGGACCTTTGTTGGAAAACTAATGTCTCTGCTTTTGAATATGCTGTCTAGGTTGGTCATAACTTTCCTTCCAAGGAGTAAGCATCTTTTAATTTCATGGCTGCAGTCACCATCTGCAGTGATTTTTGGAGCCCCAAAAATAAAGTCAGCCACTGTTTCCACTGTTTCCCCATCTATTTCCCATGAAGCAATGGGATCAGATATTGAAGCTGAAACTCCAGTGCCATCTGCTAACAGTGAGAGCTTTACTTCTTATTTTCTGATCTGGATTCCTTTTATTTCTTTTTCAATGGGAGTTGGTGATGGACAGGGAGGCCTGGTGTGCTGCGATTCATGGGGTTGCAAAGAGTCAGACACAATTGAGCGACTGAACTGACTGACTCTGCTGTAGCTAGGACTTCCAAAACTATGTTGAATAATAGTGGTGAAAGTGGACACCCTTGTGTTGTTCCTGATCTTAGGGAGAATGCTTTCAGTTTTTCACCATTGAGAACAATATTGCTATAAGCTTATTATGTATGGACTTTATCATGCACTGGAGAAGGAAATGGCAACCCACTCCAGTGTTCTTACCTGGAGAATCTCAGTGACGGGGGAGCCTGGTGGCATCTATGGGGTTGCACAGAGTCGGACACGACTGAAGTGACTTAGCAGCAGCAGCAGCAGCATGCTGAAGTAGGTTCCTTCTAGCCCATTTTTTGGAAGAGTTTTAATCATGAATGGGTGCTGAATTTTGTTAAAGGCTTTTTCTGCATCTATTGGGATGATCATATGTTTTTTATCTTTCAATTTGTTAATATGGTGTATCACATTGATTTGCATATATTGAAGAATCCTTGAATCCCTGGAATAAACCCAACTTGATCATGGTGTATGAGCTTTTTGATGTGCTGCTGAATTCTGTTCGCTAAAATTTTGTTGAGGATTTTTGCATCTATGTTCATCAGTGATGTTGGCCTGTCATTTTCTTTTTTTGGGTTGTCTTTGTCTGGTTTTGGTATCAGGGTGATAGTGGCCTCATAGAACGAGTTTAGGAATGTTCTTTCCTCTGCAATTGTTTGAAAGAGTTTTAGAAGGATAGGCATTAGCTCTTCTCGAAATGTTTGATAGAATTCTCCTGTGAATCCATCTAGTCCTGGGCTTTTGTTTCTTGGGAGATTTTTGATCACAACTTCAATTTCAGTGCTTGTAATTGGGTTGTTCATAATTTTTATTTCTTCCTGGTACAGTCTTAGAAGATTGAACTTTTCTAAGAATCTGTCCATTTCTTCCAGGGTATCCATTTTATTGCCCTATAGCTGTTCACAATAGTCTCTTATAATCCTTTGTATTTCTGCATTGTCCATTGTAACCTCTCCTTCTTCATTTTTAATTCTGTTGATTTGATTCTTATCTCTTTTTTTCTTGATAAGTTGGGCTAAAGTTTTGTCAATTCTGTTTATCTTCTCAAAGAAACAGCTTTTAGTTTTTTATTAATCTTTACTATTGTTTCTTTCATTTCTTTTTCATTGATTTCTGCTCTGATATTTATGATTTCTTTCCTTCTACTAAATTTTTTTTGTTCTTTGCCAGTTGTTTTAGGTGTAAAATTAGGTTGTCTATTCGATGTTTTTCTTGTTTCTTGGGGCAGGATTGTGCTGCTATAAACTTGCCTCTTGGAACTGCTTTTGCTGCACCCCATAGGTTTTGAGTTGTCATGTTTTCATTGTCATTTGTTTCTGGAAATTTTCTGATTTCCCTTTTGATTTCTTCAGTAACCTGTTGATTATTTAGAAATGTATTGTTTACTCTCCATGTGTTTGTGGTTTTTTTTTTTTTTTTACAGTTTTTTTTCTTGTAATTGATATCTAGCCTCATAGTGTTGTGGTCGGAGAATTTGCTTGATATTATTTCAATTTTCTTAAATTGACTGAGGTTTGATTTGTGACCTAAGATGTGGGTAGACCTATCCTGGAGAATATTCCATGTGCACTTGAGAAGAAGGTGTATTCTTCAACATTTGGATGGAATGTCCTGAAGATATTGATTAGATCCATCTCATCTAATGTATCATTTAAGACTTGTGCTTCCTTATTAATTTTCTGTTTTGATGATTTTTCCAGTGTCAGTGGGGTGTTAACATCTCCTCCTATTATTGTATTACTGTCAATTTCTCCTTTTATGACTGTTAGTGTTTGTCTTGTGCATTGAGGTGCTCCTATGTTGGGTGCTTAGATATTTACAATTGTTATGTCTTCCTCTTGGATTGATCCCTTGATCATTGGGTAGTGTTCTTCCTTGTCTCTTGTAATCTTTAAGATCGATTTTGTCTGATATAAGGATTGCTACTCTAGCTTTCCTTTGCTTCCCATTTGCATGGAATATATTTTTCCATCCTCTCACTTTCAGTCTATATGTGTCTTTAGGTGTGAAGTGGGTTTCTTGTAGACAACATATATATGGGTCTTGTTTTTGTATCCATTCAGCCAGTCTGTATCTTTCATTAGAGCATTTAATCCGTTTACATTTAAGGTAATTATTGATATACATGTATGTTCCTATTGCCATTTTCTTAATTGTTTGGGGTTGATTTTGTAGATCTTTTTCTTCTCTTGTATTTCTTGACTATATAAGTCCTTTCATCATTTGTTGTAAAGCTGGTTTAGTGGTACTGAATTCTCTTAACTTTTGCTTGTCTAAAAAGCTGTTTATTTCTCCATCAATTTTGAATGAGATCCTTGCTGGGTACAGTAATCTTGGTTGTAGATTTTTCCCTTTCAGTACTGTAAATACATTCTACCATTCCCTTCTGGCTTGCAGAGTTTCTGCTGAAAGATGAGCTGTTAAAAGTGTGGGGTTTCCCTTGTATGTTACTTGTTGCTTTTCCCTTTCTGATTTTAATATTCTTTCTTTGGGTTTAGTCTTTGTTAGTTTGATTAGTATGTGTCTTGGCGTGTTTCTCCTTGGGTTTATCCTGTATGGGACTCTTTGCTCCTCTTGGGCTTGATTGACTATTTCCTTTTCCATGTTGGGGAAATTTTCAACTATAATCTCTTCAAAAAATTTCTCATACCCCCCTTTTTTTATCTCTTCTTTTTCTGGGAATCCTATAATTCAAATGTTGTTCATATTGTCCCAGAGGTCTCTGATACTATCCTCAGTTCTCTTCATTCTTTTTACTTTATTCTGCTCTTTAGAAGTTATTTCCACCACTGTATCTTCCAGCTCACTGATTCATTCTTCTGCTTCAGATACTCTGCTATTGATTCCTTCTAGAGTATTTTTATTTTCAGTAATTGTGTTGTTTGTCTCTGTATGTGTATTCTTTAATTCTTCTAGGTCTTTGTTAACTGATTCTTAACATTCTCTCCATTCTGTTTTCAAGGTTTTTGATCATCTTTACTATCATTATTCTGAATTCTTTTTTAGATAGTTTACCTATTTCCTGTTCATTTATTTGGACTTCTGAGTTTCTAGTTTGTTTCTTCTCTTGTGTAGTAGTTCTCTGCCTTTTCATTACTTTTAAAAAACTTATTGTGTTTGAGATCTCCTTTTCCAGGCTTCAAGTTTGAATTCTCTCTTCCTTTTGACTTCTGCCTCCCTCAGGTTGGTCCAGTGGTTTGTGTAAGCTTAGTATAGGGTGAGATTTGTGCTGAGTTTTTTTTTTTTTTTTTCCCCTCTGATGGACAAGGCTGAGAAAGGTGCTAATCCTGTCTGCTGATGATTGGGTTTGTATTTTTGTTTTGTTTGTTGTTTAGATGAATCGTCCTGCACAGGGTGCTGCTGGTGGTTGGGTGATGCCAGGTCTTGTATTCATGTGGTTTCCTTTGTGTGCGTTCTCACTATTTGATACTCCCTAGGGTTAGTTGTCTGGTAGTCTAGAGTCTTGGAATCAGTGCTCCCACTCCAAAGGCTCAGGGCTTGATCTCTGTTTCCTGTTCAAAGTGTTCATTTGTATGAAGAGACATTGGTAATGGCCTGAATGAACCTTAGTTTATGAACCAATAGTTTATCCTTTGCTGTGGAAATGCCAGAGAAATTTTCCTTAGATCAAAATCTAAGGTTCTGCATCTTCTGCAGCTTCTTTGCTCCTACAAATCTTTCTAAGACCAGCTCAAATCTCACTTCAATTGAGCCTTTCCAATCACTCAAGAAGAACTGTGCTTCCTCTTCCCCTGAGCTTCTCAGAAAAAGGAAGGATTCCCCCACCCCAGTAATTTATCTATAATTTTGTTTTCTATGAGTCAGTTTTTGTTTTGTAAATAAGTTCATCTGTATTATTTTTTAGATTCCTCATATAAGTGATCATATGATATTTATCTTTGAGTTCACTTACTGTAATAATCTGTAGGTCCATCCATGGATGGAACGAAAGGCATTATTTCGTTCCTTTTTATGGTTGAGCAGTATTCCTGTGTGTATATGTATATACCACACTTTTCCAATTGTTCGTCTGTCAGTGGGCATTTAGGTTGCCTCCATGGCTTGGCTATTGTAAATAGTGCTGCTGTCAACATTGGGGTGCATGTATCTTTTTGGACTAGAGTTTTCATATTTTCTGAATGTATGCTGAAACATATGGTAGTTTACTGGATCATGTAGTCATCTAGTTTTTTAAAGATCCTCCATATTCTTCTCCATAGTAGCTGCACCAGTTTACATCCCCATCTATGTGTAGAATGGGTTCTATAGGATAGAAGGGTTCTGTGAGAGCCATTTTTTACTTGATTTCTTTCTGGATTTCCCTGCTACTCCTGACCCTTTGAGCCTCTCGGGATACCTGGAGACTGAAGTCCTGGTTCTTGATGTAGGTCCATGATCACATCGTATTTATGGGCTCATCTTCACATCACACTCTTATGTGTTCATATCCCCGGGGTTTTTATTGGCCAGTTCTCTTCCCCCTGGATCCGCTTTTGTTTATACAGCTAATGACTATGGGCTGGTGACTTTCAAACCTACTGAGTGCTGCTACAAAATTATACAGAAGAAAATTATAGTTGAGGGGGAAGGGAGATGATTTGTCTTATCCTAAGACAGAAATGCTAAACTTTACTGAACTACTGCCTGGAGAAGGCAATGGCACCTCACTCCAGAACTCTTACCTGGAAAATCCCATGGGTGGAGGAGACTGGTGGGCTGCAGTCCATGGGATTGCTAAGAGTTGGACACGACTGAGCGACTTCACTTTGACTTTTCACTTTCATGCATTGGAGAAGGAAATGGCAACCCACTCCAGTGTTCTTGCCTGGAGAATCCCAGGGACGGGGGAGCCTGGTGGGCTGCCGTCTATGGGTCGCACAGAGTTGGACTTTAGCAGCAACTGAACTACTGACATTTATTACTCACCTTTCACTGAAGAGTTAAATCTCTTTCCCCAAATTGTTCTTCCTTTCCTGGGGCAGAGACTTCAAAGTGAAGGCTGGGAAGTAGCCATCTTTGGATTTACTTTGTTCATCTGTTGTCCCTTGAGTTCCTCTGCAAATACTGACACTCGTTAGGCCTGTTGTAGTCACAGGGCATGTCCTCTGTCCCTGGAGAGCTGCCATCACTCAGATGGGAGGTTCAGCCTTGGGGTTGGCAGCCACATCTTCTGTCAGTAATCTCCTGGCCCAGTCAGGCCACCCACAGGCTGTGTGTCTACTGAAGCATAATCAGGGTGCCCCATTGTGCAGCATCAGATAAAGAGACTCTTTGAGGAGTGCTTCTTGCAGTTTATGATTTTTTTAAATTGAAATTTGTCTGAGAGCACCTGCCAGACTCCATGGAGGCAGCTTGAGGGACCTGATGCGTTAAGGGCAGCTCCACCCCATGGTACCATGATCACCCCCAAGCTCTCTTCTGCCACTGCAGATGAGCTCTTCCACACATTTGGGCATTCAGTCACCCTTGGTGTGGCATTTTCATGTTCTCCACCATCTTGTGTGCATGACTTCCTCCTTGAACGTAGAGGCTGTGGGGATTACACCGGACATATATGATACATTGCTAAAGTGGAAAGATCCAAGAGAGTGAGTCCAGACCACGAAACAGAGCGTGCACTCTGAGTCAGAACGTTTGTGAGTTCTCCTCAGTTGTTCACAGATTGTGTGACCTTTAGGGAGTAATATTTGAGACCATGTGAGTGTGCTTAGTCACTCAGTCATGTCTGACTCTTTGTGACCCCATGGACTGGAACCATCAGGTTCCTCTGTCCGTGGGATTCTCTAGGCAAAATCCTGGAGTG
The DNA here is from genome assembly GCF_014754425.2 of Oryx dammah. Taxonomy (NCBI): domain Eukaryota; kingdom Metazoa; phylum Chordata; class Mammalia; order Artiodactyla; family Bovidae; genus Oryx; species Oryx dammah. Next base: position 20,838,021 of record NW_024070213.1, on the reverse strand, counting down.
GGTTGTTATTCCCTCCTCCAGGGGGTCTTCCTAACCCAGTGATTGAACCTGGGTCTCCTGCTTTGCAAGAGGATATTTTATCACCTGAGTCATCAAGGAAGCCCCTTCATTTGAGACCATACTTGTTTCCTTATCACAGAGGATAAGCACCACCATCACACGGTAGTGGCAAAGTTAAATGAGGGAGCACAGATAAAGCAGTTGGCATTTACTAAATGCCCCCAAATTGTAGCTGTTAATAGTATAATTAGTGCATGTTTGCTTAGTCACTCAGTTCAGTTCAGTCACTCAGTCATGTCTGACTCTTTGCAACCCCATGAATTGCAGCACGCCAGGCCTCCCTGTCCATCACCCACTCCCAGAGTTCACTCAAACTAATGTCCCTTGAGTCAGTGATGCCATCCAGCATCTCATTCTCTGTAGTCCCCTTCTCCTGCCCCCAATCCCTCCCAGCGTCACAGTCTTTTCCAATGACTTAACTCTTCGCATGAGGTGGCCAAAGTACTGGAGCTTCAGCTTTAGCATCATTCCTTCCAAAGAACACTCAGGACTGATCTCCTTTAGAATGGACTGGCTGGATCTCCTTGCAGTCCATGGGATTCTCAAGAGTCTTCTCCAACACCACAGTTCAAAAACATAAATTCTTCGGCGCTCAGCTTTCTTCACAGTCCAACTCTCACATCCATGCATGACCACTAGAAAAACCATAGCCTTGACAAGATGGACCTTTGTTGGCAAAGTAATGTCTCTGCTTTTCAATATGCTATCTAGGTTGGTCATAACTTTTCTTTCAAGGAGTAAGTGTCTTTTAATTTCATGGCTGCAGTCACCATCTGCAGTCATTTTGGAGCCCAGAAAGATAAAGTCTGACACTGTTTCCCCATCTATTTCCCATGAAGTGATGGGACCAGATGCCATGATCTTTGTTTTCTGAATGTTGAGCTTTAAGTCAAATTTTTCACTCTCCTCTTTCACTTTCATCAAGGGGCTTTTTGGTTCCTCTTCACTTTCTGCCATAAGGGTGGTATCATCTGCATATCTGAGGTGATTGATATTTCTCCTGGCAATCTTGATTCCAGCTTGTGCTTCTTCCAGCCCAGCGTTTCTCATGATGTACTCTGCATAGAAGTTAAATAAGCAGGGTGACAATATACAGCCTTGATGTACTCCTTTTCCTATTTGGAACCAGTCTGTTCCATCTTCAGTTCTAACTGTTGCTTCCTAACCTGCATATAGGTTTCTCAAGAGGCAGGTCAGGTGGTCTGGAATTCCCATCTCTTTCAGAATTTTCCACAGTTTCTTGTGATCCATACAGTCAAAGGCTGTGGCATAGTCAATAAAGCAGAAATAGATATTTTTGTGGAACTCTCTTGCTTTTTCCATGATCCAGCGGATGTTGGCAATTTGATCTCTGGTTCCTCTGCCTTTTCGAAAACCAGCTTGAACATCAGGGAGTTCATGGTTCACATATTGCTGAAGCCTGGCTTGGAGAATTTTGAGCATTACTTTACTAGCATGTGAGATGTGTGCAACTGTGGGGTAGTTTGAGCATTTCTTGGCATTGCCTTTCTTTGGGATTGGAATGAAAACTGACCTTTTCCAGTCCTGTGGCCACTGTTGAGTTTTCCAAATTTGCTGGCTATTGAGTGCAGCACTTTCACAGCATCATCTTTCAGGATTTGAAATAGCTCAACTGGAATTCCATCACCTCCACTAGCTTTGTTCTTAGTGATGCTTTCTAAGGCCCACTTGTTTTCACATTCCAGGATGTCTGGCTCTAGGTGAGTGATCACACCATCATGATTATCTGGGTTGTGAAGATCTTTTTTGTACAGTTCTTCTGTGTATTCTTGCCACCTCTTCTTAATATCATCTGCTTCTGTTAGGTCCTTTTCTGTCCTTTATCAAGCCCATCTTTGCATGAAATGTTCCCTTGGTATCTCTAATATTCTTGAAGAGATCTCTAGTCTTTCCCAATCTGTTGTTTTCCTCTATTTCTTTTCATTGATCGCTGAGGAAGGTTTTCTTATCTCTCCTTGCTATTCTTTGGAACTCTGCATTCAGATGCTTATATCTTTCCTTTTCTCCTTTGCTTTTTGCTTCTCTTCTTTTCACAGCTATTTGTAAGGCCTCCCCAGACAGCCATTTTGCTTTTTTGCATTTCTTTTCCATGGGATGATCTTCATCCCTGTCTCTTGTACAATGTCACGAACCTCATTCCATAGTTCATCAGGCACTCTATTTATCAGATCTAGTCCCTTAAATCTATTTCTCACTTCCACTGTATAATCATAAGGGATTTGATTTAGGTCATGCCTGAATGGTCTAGTGGTTTTCCCATTTTCTTCAATTTAAGTCTGAATTTGGCAATAAGGAGTTCATGATCTGAGCCACAGTCAACTCCCGGTCTTATTTTTGCTGACTGTATAGGCCTCTCCATCTTTGGCTGCAAAGAATATAATTAGTCTGATACTGGTGTCAACCATCTGGTGATGTCCATGTGTAGAATCTTCTCTTGTGTTGTTGGAAGAGGGTGTTTGCTATGACCAGTGTGTTCTCTTGGCAAAACTCTATTGGCCTTTGTCCTGCTTCATTCCATATTCCAAGGCCAAATTTGCCTGTTACGCCAGGTGTTTCTTGATTTCCTACTTTTGCATACCAGTCCCCTATAATGAAAAGGACATCTTTTTTGGGTGTTAGTTCTAAAAGGTCTTGTAGGTCTTCATAGAACCATTCAACTTCAGCTTCTTCAGCATTACTGGTTTGGGCATAGACTTGGATGACTGTGATATTGAATGGTGTGCCTTGGAAATGGACAGAGATCATTCTGTCATTTTTGAGACTGCATCCAAGGACTGCATTTCGGACTCTTTTGTTGACCATGATGGCTACTCCATTTCTTCTAAGGGATTCCTGCCCACAGTAGTAAATATAATGGTTATCTGAGTTAAATTCACCCATCCCAGTCCATTTTAGTTCGCTGATTCCTAGAATGTCGACGTTCACCCTTGCCATCTCTTGTTGGACCACTTCCAATTTGCCTTGATTCATGGACCTAACATTCCGGGTTCCTATGCAATATTGCTCTTTACTGCATCGGACCTTGCTTCTATCACCAGTCACATCCACAACTGGGTATTGTTTTTGCTTTGGCTCCATCCATTCATTCATTCTGCAGTTATTTCTCCACTGATCTCCGGTAGCATATTGGGCACCTACTGACCTGGGGCGTTCCTCTTTCAGTATCCTATCATTTTGCCTTTTCATACTGTTCATGGGATTCTCAAGGCAAGAATACTGAAGTGGTTTGCCATTTCCTTCTCCAATCACTGTCATGTCCAACTCTTTGTGACCCTGTGGACTGTAGCCCGCCAGGCTCCTGTGTACATGTAATTTGTCAGGCAAGAATACTGAAGAGGATTGCCATTTCCTTCTCCAGGGGATCTTCCTAATCCAGGGACTGAACCCACGTCTCCTGTGGATTCTTTACCACTGAGCTACCAGGGAAGCCCTATTGTTAGTAGATAGATGCTATTTCTTGTTCCTCTTGCTTTCTTCTTTCTCCCCGGAGAATTCCCTGAGTCCTCTGATTCTCCTGTCAAACCTGCACAGGGAATATCTCCTCTGTTTTCTACTTACTGGCTGCATCACGCACTTGGCATTTTGATGAATATTGATGCATGTATTTCTGTTTTCGATTTGAACTGTAAGCCCTGAAGTAGGGAATCCTGTTTTATAGCTTTGAGTCCCTCCTGGATTGCACAGCATCCCAAGCATATTAAATACTCAGTAAATATCTGATGACACAGAGGACTAATGCGTCACCTTAGACTATGGTCAGACACATGTTGAGGTAAAAATACCCCCTTACCCTTCCCTCTATATTTCTCTCCTGCCCCTGCTGTTGATGTTCCCTTATAAAGCCCTCACTTCACCCAAACTGGGGCCGACTACGGTAGCCTAGGCTGGAACAGATTGCTGTGCAAATACTTGGCAAAGTAATAATCTATTTGTGGATAAGCAGAAATTGGCTGTATTCTCAGAGTTATGAACTGTCACTATTAACACCCATGAGTCACTAACATCATGGTGGGCCAAGTGATTTTTCTGTGGGCCTATAGGGCATGTTATACTAAAAATGCCACCGTCCATCTGTCTAATTAGTGTCTGTTCCATTGATGTCACAGATATTCAAATGAGCTTTTTCCTTTATGCCAACACATGCAGGGGCTTTATGTAATCCCCAGATCCCTTATTGTGGGTGAGGCTGACGTATCCAATAGTGGCGTTTTTTTTTTTTTTTTTCCTCTTCATGGCTTTCAGGACAAGCTGTGGTATGATGAGAGACGTTAAGGAGGAAAATTTTAAAAGGCAGTCTAATTCTGAGCTTCTCTTCCTAAGCCAGATCAGTGGCCTCACAGCCTAGAAATGGAAGCACTGAGGATTAGATGGAGGAGCAGACAGGTTGAATGGCCCTTAACCCAGTAGTATTTCAACCCTTGACATTTCTTTGACTATGCCACTTGACGTCCATCTTCTAAATCACTGACAGTTTCTCTCATGGCCAGCTCTACTCAAGGATGTATAGGAAGGGAATTCTGAGAGATGGAACACTAGCTTAGCTAAATTGATACAATACAAAGGCACCACAGATAATAATCTTGTTTAGCACCCCAGAGAAAGAAAGCCCTAGAGGACAGAAAGAAAATATCAATCATACCTTCAATTGCAAAAGTAACTCTGCCTTCATAATTGTTAAGCAATCATAATTGTTAAGCAATGGATAATGCTTTGAGTTGATGTGAATATGCTGGTAGTTTCAGCATTTAGCGTCTTCTGTTAATCCCTGTCCTTATAAAGATTATGTTTAGTAAGAAAGTGCTAAATTGTCTTCCAAAGTGTTTGTACCATTTTGCATCCCCACCACCAGTGAATGGATGTTCCTACTGCTCTGCATCCTTGCCAGTGTTTGGTATTATCAGTGTTTTGGACTTGGACTTTTCTAGTATGTATGTACTGATATCTCATCATTTTAATATGCAGTTCCCTCATGATATATGATGTTGAACATCTTTTCATATGCTTGTTTGCCATCTGTATATCTTCTTTGGTGAGGTGTCTGTTCAGAGCTTTTGTCTATTTTAAAATCAAGTTGTTTTCCTATTGAATTTTTTAAAAGTTCTTTGTATGTTTTGGATAACTGTCTTTTAAAAAAAAATGTGTCTTTTGCAAATATTTTTCTCCCTGTCTGTGACTTATCTTCTCATTCTCTTGACATTCTTTCACAGAGCAGAATTTTTTAAATATTAGTGAAGTTCAGCTTATTCATTTTTTCATGAATCATGACTTTGGTGCTGTGTCTAAAAAGTCATCATCAAACCTAAGGCCATCCAGTTTTTCTTCTATGTTATCTCTTAAGAGTTTTATAGTTTTGCATTTTACATTTCCATCTGTGAGCTCTTTTGAGTTTCATGAAGGGTGTAAGGTTTATGTGTAGATTTTCATTTTTTCCCATGTGGATGTTCACTTGTTCCAGCACCATTTGTTAAACAATAATAGTTTTTTCCAACAACAACAAAACTGAGAGATGACTCAAAGTAAGAAATGAAAAAGTAGATACTACAACCAACACCAAAACAATCAGAAAAGAATACAATGAACAGTTATATTTCAACAAATTGGACAGATTTTCCTTTGCTTTTTGTAAAGATCAACTGACTATATTATGTGGGTCAGTTTCTGGGCTCTCTATTCTATTCCATTGATCTAACTAAGATTTCTTTTTTGGAGGGTGTTACTATGAATGGTAATGCATCTTTAATATAAAATTCCACTTGTTCATTGCTTTTATGTAGAAAAGGGATTGACTTTTTCATGTTAACCTTGTATCTCACAACCTTGCTATAATCACTTGTTAGTTCCAGGAGTCTTCTGTTGATTTTTTTGGATTTTTTGTATAGGTGATCTTGTTATCTGTGAACAAAGACAGTTTAATTTCTTCCTTTCAAATACATCATCTCTTCTTTGCTTGTCTTGTCTTATTGCTTAGCTAGAACATCCAGAATGATGATGAAAAACAGTAGTGAGAGGAACATCCTTTCCTTGTTCCTAAGATTACTTTTTGACATTTGCATTCAATTTTAGGTTTTATTTAAAAACAAAAAACTCTGTGCCTATCACTCTTTTTCTTATCCTTTCTATTTCATTCTCATCCACTCTTTCTTAGTAACCATTTGCATTTTTTTCTGATTCATATTTGTGTTTCTTTTTTGTAAAAATAAGCAAATATGTATACTCATTTTCCCCCCTTTATTCTTAAAATGTGGCATACTAGGTCTGTTTTCCCATAGCCTCACCAACTGAGTGTGTTCTCAAATATTTGAATTTTTGCCGTCTTGATAGATGAGAAATGATACTCATTGTGAATTTAGTTTCAAGTTATAGAAGTTTGAATTTCTCTCTTTATGTGAAGTTGAGCATATTGTCATGTGCTAAAGCAGGCCCTTTTTTCTTTTTTAATAAATTGAAGCATAGTTGATTTATAATGTTAAATTAATTTTAGGTGTATACCATAGTGATTCAATATTTTTATAGATTATACTCCATTTGAAGTTATAACATGTTAGCTATATTCCCTGTGCTGTACAATATATTGTCACTTGTTTATTTTACACATACTAGTTTGTATCTCTTAATTCCCTCCCCCATCTTGCCCCTCCCTTTCCCTCCCCCGCTGGTAACTACTAGTTTGTTCTCTAAGTTTGTGAGTCTGTTTTTGTTACATTCATTCATTTTATTTTTTAGATTCCATATATAACTCACAATGTACAGTATTTATCTTTCTCTGACTTATTCTGCTGAGCATAATGCCCTCTGGGTCCATCCATGTGGTTGCAAATGGCAAAATTTCATTCTTTTTAATGACTGAGTAATATTTCATTTTGTGTGGATGTATGTGTTTGTATATATGGGCTTCCCTTGTGGCTCAGGTGGTAAAGAATCTGCCTGCAGTGTGGGAGACTTGGGTTCAATCCCTGGGTTGGGAAGATCCCCTGGAGAAGTGAATGGCTACCCACTCCAGTATGTTGGCCTGGAGAGTTCCATGTACTGTATAGTGCATGGCGTTGCAAAGAGTCAGACGTGACTGAACAACTTTCACTTTCACCTTCATGTGTTTGTATGTATTTACATTTATGTGTAAGTATGAATAAATGTATATAAATATATATTCATATATGGATATCTCACATCTTCTTTATCCTCTCATTTGTTAATCGACACTTAGGTTGCTTCCATATCTAGTCTATTATTAAATAATGCTGTTATGAATATTGGGGTGCATGTATCTTTTCAAATTGGTGTTTTTCATTTTCTTTGGATGTATACCCTGGGTGGAATTGTTGGATTATATGGTAGTTCTATTTTTAGTTTTTTTGAGAAAACTGTTTTCCATCATGAAGGAGTTAGTAACTCAGTCGTGTCTGACTCTTTGCAGCCCCGTGCACTGTATCCTGCCAGGATCCTCTATTCATGGACTTCTTCAGACAAGAATACTGGAGTGGTATAAATAGTGTCTGAATTTACCAGTGATATTGGCCTGTATATTTTCTTTCTTTTTTTTTATAGTGTTGTTTGGTTTTAGTATCCAGACAAAGGGAAATGGCAACCTTGTAGGATGAATATGTAAATGCTCCCTCTTCAATTTTTTGGAATAGTGTGATAAGGACAGATAATAGCTCTTCCTTTTCTGTCTGTTAGAATTCCATCATGACACCATCCAGTCCAGGGCTTTTTGTTTGCTGGGAGTTTTTTGATTATTAATTCAATTTCAGTACTAGTGCTTGGTCCGTTCAAACTGTTTATTTCTCTTCCTGATTTAGTCTTGAAACACTGTATGTTTTTAGAAATTTATCTGTTTCTTCTAGGTTGTCCAGTTTGTTGAAATATAACTGTTCATAGTATTATGATTTTTTTTATTGATTGTAATTCCTCCTCTTTCATTTCTTAGTTTGGTTAGGTCCTCTCCCATTTTTTCTTACTGAGCCCATCTAAAGACATATCAATTTCATTTATTTTTTTCAAAAAACAGACTCTTGGTTTCATTGATCTTTTCTGTTATTTTCTTGGTCTTTATTTTTTCCTCTCTGATAATTATTATTTCCTTTCTTTTGCTGATGTTGGGCTTTATTTGTTCTTCCTTTTCTTATTCCTTAGATGGTAGGTTAGATTGCTTATTTGAGATTTTTCTTTTTTCTTAAGGAAGGCCTGTATTACTGCATACTTCCCTCTTAGAACTGCTTTCATGGCATTCCATAGTTTTTGAAAAACTGTGTTTTTATTTTCATTTATCTCAAGGTATTTTCTAATTTCCTCTTTGATTTCTTCATTGACCCATTTTCTTTTTTAGTATCATGTTGTTTAGTCTGCATATGTGTGCTCTTTTCCTGTTTATTCTATAGCTGATTTCTAGTTTCATACTATTGTGATTGGAAAAATGCTTGATATAATTTCTAATTTTCTTAATTTGTTGAGCTTGTTTTGTGGCCTAGCATATAATCTATCCTGAAGAGTGTTCCATGTGAACTTGAAATGAATGTGTATTCTGCTGTTTATGGATGGGCTGTTCTATAGACATGTATTAAGTCCAGCTTTTTTAATATGTCATTTAAGACTAATTGATTTTCTGTCTGGATGATCTGTCCACTGATGCAAGTGAGGTGTTAAAATTCCCTCCTATTATTGCATCATTGTCAGTTTCTCTCTGTTTGTAGGGGAAAAATGCAATCTTTTAGTGTGACATGCAAACTCCTTGATGATCTGTTCCATGTTTGGATTGATTTTAGTCTCTCATCCCTATATACCCCCTGCTTTACTCCAAATATTTCCTTTTTCTTTTCCTATCCTTCTGATTCATGCCTCTAAGTTTTTGTTCTCAGTTCCTTCCTTTTGGAATCTCTTTCCCTTCATCATAAGAAAACTTCTACTCATCCTTCAAAGCCCAACTCAAATAGCATCTTCTTGATAAAGTCTTCTCTTTCTCAACAGAGCTACTCATTACTCTGGATTCTTATACAGTTTTGCAGCTCTGACTCCAACAATAGCATTCACCTGTCTGTGCTACAATTGCATATTTTTTAGTCTATCTCTACTACTTTCTGAGCACAGCAACTTAAAAAAAAAGTATCTGTCCCTCATTTCAAGCACTGTGCCAGTTATATTGTTGTTGTTCAGTCAGTCATGTCCAACCCTTTGTGACCCCATGGACTGCAGCACACCAGGCTTTCCTATCCTTCACCATCTCCTGGAGCTTGCTGAAACTCATGTCCATTGACTTGGTGATGCCATCCCACCATCTGATCTTCTGTCATCCCCTTCTCTTCTGCCTTCAATCTTTCCCAGCATCCGGGTCTTTTCTAGAGTCAGCTCTTTGCCTCAGGTGGGCAAAGTATTGGAGCTTCAGCTTCAGCATCAGTCCTTCCAATGAATATTCAGGATTGATTTCCTTTAGGAGGGACAGGTTAGATCTCCTTTCAGTCCAAGGGATTCTCAAGAGTCTTCTCCAATGCCATAGTTCAAAAGCATCAATTCTTTGGTGCTCAGCCTTCTTTATGGTCCAACTTTCACATCCATACATGACTACCGAATAAACCATAGTTTTGACTAGGTGGACCTTTGTTGGCAAAGTAATGTCTCTGCTTTTTATTATGTTGTCTAGGTTTGTCATAGCTTTCCTTCCAAGGAACAAGCGTCTTTTAATTTCATGGCTGCAGTCACCACATCTGCAGTGATTCTGGAGTCCAAGAAAATTAAGTCTGTCACTGTTTCCATTGTTTCCCCATCTATTTGCCATGAAGTGATGGGGCTGATGTGCCAGTTATATAGTGAATGCTAAATGAATTTTTGCTTAATAAATAAGTAGAATTTCACTCTTGCTGGTTTCTGCTGATATAAAATTTGATATTTGCTCCTCTGGCTTTCCCTTTTTCTAGGATACTAAATGTGTAGATTTAGTAGCTCAGTAATTATGACTGGGTTTATGAGAGTTTCACGGCTTACCACAACCCAATCTTCTAAGCTAGTTTCCTTCAACAAATCATGAACCATACAGTTATGGAATCTTAGAGCTGGAAGGGATGTTGAAGAATCATTTGACCCTTCTTTTCCCCTCAAGATAGGACTTCAGCTTCTGCCCCATAGTAAGTAGGAGAGAAGATTGTGTGATTCCAGATTTCAGAATCAGCTGAGTACACACTTCTCTTTTCAAGTATGTGTTCAGTAGTGCCTGAAATAAGTCACTGTGATTTTGGGCAAGATAGGTTATAGGGATGACATGGATTGAACTTTAAGGTAACAAAGTAGATATTTCTTTCCAAGTCAGACAAAGTACAAACATTTTGTCTCCAGCACTGTCCAATCCACAAGTCTTTTTAAATGAAGATATGGTTTAGACATAACTAAAAATGTCAAAGAGCACAGCTGAGGGTTTCTCACCTGTCTATCCCTTTTCATCATCTGGGTTCCTGCTCTCCTAATAAATAATAAAATCACATTTTATAATTGTAATAGTCATCGTGACGATTAAATACTAAGCCATCATGTCACCCATCCTAATAAAATTCAAATGAAAACTGACATTTGACTCCCATGCCCCAAAGCTCTTCAAGATAGGATTTCTTCCCTATTATCTAAGAAAGATTTATTGAACTATTTAAAAAGTAGTAGTCTCCCTACCCCCGAATCAATTTCTATGTATGTTTTTTTCTGTTCTCTGCTCCCTTCAATATAGATAGGGAACTGTCTTAGCAGTCTGGAGTGGGGATGACACTCACACAGTGGGGAACATCTGTTAACTCCTTTACCCTTTAAGTTGGCTGTACTCCCTCTGAAGAGCAGCACAACCTGGAAAACTGCCTGGAGAGATGCACATTGAGATTTCCATTCAATTTGGGGTATAATTGATTCAAACAGCTGCTGGGGCAGATACTAGAGGTAGGGCATGGTTCATGCCTTCATGGAGGTAATTTTCTACTAGGGGAGCAGAAAAATAAAGCAAATGGATAGATAAAAAATAAAAACAATTTTAAAGTGTCATGAACGAAGCAATAAGAGGGTGAATGGGAGAATAGTATAGGTGACTCATTTTTGAGAGTTTGGTCAGAGAAGGCTTCCCTGGGGAGGTGATATTTTATACTGAGATGTGAAGGATAGGAAGGGAGCAGCCAGCTAAAGAGTAGGACAAAAACTCTCCAAGGATATGGGAGAGAAGATGCGAAAAATACGACAGCAATGATTTTGGCTTTTTAAAAAGGTATTGAAGGAAAAGAAAATAGTGAGGCTGAAGCCTAATGACCAACGAAGAGAGTGAACAAAGCCAGCTGAGCTTGAAGAGGCAGGCAGGGTTCAGATCAAGCAGCCTTGGCGTTACTGTTGCAATCTGTATTCCATTCTGAGGTAGGGTTTTATGTGACTCTAATGGCCTTTTGAGATCACTTTTGGGAACTTCCCTAGTGGTCCAGGGGTTGGGACTTTGCCTTCCAATGCAGGGGGTACGGTTTCCATCCCTGGCTGGGGAGCTGAGATCCCACATGCCTCTTGGTCAAAAAACCAAAACAGCAAACAGAAACAATATTGCAACAAACTTAATAAAGACTTAAAAAAATATATCACTTTTTAAATGCCCTGCTGCTGCTGCTGCTGCTAAGTCGCTTCAGTCGTGTCCAACTCTGTGCGACTCCAGAGACGGTAGCCCACCAGGCTCCCCCGTCCCTAAAGGAGAATAAATTGGAGGCAGGATTGGAAAGGAGACAGACCAGTAAGGGACTGTGTGTAACTGGGGACAGGTCCTGGGAGCTTGTTTGAGGATCATGGTGGCAAAGATGGCTCAAGAACTACTTAGGTTGTGAAAGTAGTTGGGTCTTAGACATAGAATAGATATTATGGGAGGAGAAAAAGAGAGGAATCAGAGATAGTTTCTAGATTTCTCCACACTTGAACAGCTTGGTAGATGATGGTACTTTAATAAAAATAATCATTGTTATTAAAATACACATATATACATATTTTTAAAAATCAAACAATACTAAAATAAAAAGTATGACTGTAAGTGCCAGTCTCCTCCCCACAGAGTTGTCCCCTAGAAGACACCATCTTTAATTAGCCATTTTCTCTAAGTTTCTAGATAATATCAGTGATCAGTGTTTTCCTTAAATGCCTGTTGACCCTGGGCTGTTTGTTGACATTCAAGAGAGAGACCCTAGTGTATGGATTAAAGCTCTGTGTGCATGGCTGGCTTTGTTCTTGGTGACTAGGAGGCCCCTCAGGAGAGGAAATGGACAGTGAACTGGTCCTGTATCAGTGTGTGAAGATCGTCTCTGTGGGGCCGCTCAGTTTCTCCAGGGAAGAAAATTCCAGTCTCTAGTCTGGAAACTCACCTTTGACTCTTATTGTTCTGGGAGCATGGCAGGGGGAAGGGGCTGGGTCTGCTTCCTGCCACAGCGCATGCAGATTTTCTCTTAATTACCTTATTTTTAGGACTTTCCTGGTGGTCCAGTGGTTAAGCCTCTGTGCTTGCAATGCAGGGGGCATGGGTTCGATCCCTGGTTGGGAGAACTAAGATTTCGCATGCTGCACAGTGCAAGCCAAAAAATTTGCCTGATTTTCAGATCTGAATCTTACACTTGCCCTGCTCTGTGACTGGTGTCCAGAGGTGGCAAGCTTCAGTTTCTCCAAAGGCTAAATCTCTAGTCTCTTAGCTGATTGAGAAAAGGGTTCTCTGATCACTTTTATCCTGAGGAGGGAGGGGTGAGGAAAAATCAAGAAATCTGGTTTTGAATACATGATAAGATATGCATGAAGAGAGCTGTGAGGTGTGAAGGTGGATGGACGTTTGGGGGCTCTTTGAGAAGTTCTGTTTGGACGGATATGCCTGAAGCCATCAGCACTAGAAGGTATTTGAGACCATGAAAACAGATGCTGTCATTTGGGAGAGTATAGAAAAAGGTGAGAGGTGGGTATAGGACCCAGTGCTGAGGTGCCTGAGCAGGGAGCTTGTGGGCCAGGAATGAAAGACCTGGGGAGGGAGGGAATCCTCACTTTGTTTGGGAAAAAACTGATAGCTGAGAACCCAGGTCCACTATGACATGAATGGATAAAGCAAATACTGTATATACAAACAATGGAATACTGTTGAGCCTTGAGAAGGAATTCTGACGTTCTGATGCGTGGTACAACATGTATCAACTTTGAAGACGTTATGTTACATGAAACAAATGAGGCACAAATAGAACAATTACTGTATGATTCCACTTATATGAAATATCTAGTGTAGTCAAATTTATGGATACTTAAAGTAGGAGGGTAGTTGCCAGTTTCGGGGTGTGAGGTATGGGGAATTCATTTTTAATGGGTGTATAGTTTCATTTTTAGATGATGAAAAAGTTCCAGAGATGATTTGGTGATGGTTGTATAACCATTGAATATACTTAATGCCACTGAACTGTACACTTCAAAATGACTAAAACAGTGTATTTCATGTTATGTATATTTTACCACAATTAAAAATAAAGAAAATTAGAAAGTGTCAGTTAAGAGCACTGATAAAATAAAGCAGAGTGATACAAAAAAAAAAAAAAAACCAACAAAAACAACCCACCCATATTTTAGATTCCACATGTAAGTGATATCATATGGTATTTGTCTTTCTCTTTCTGACTTCACTTACTATGATAATCTCTAGTTGTGTTCATGTTGCTGTGAATGACATTATTTTATTACATGAACCTATCTATAAGACAGACTCATAGACACAGAGCAGACTTTTATTTGGTAGGTGGGAGCAGGGGAGGGAAAGGCATGGATTGAGAATTTGGGATTAGTACATGTAAACTATTGTATTTAGAATGGATAAACACCAAGGTCCTAATATATGGCACAGTGAACTATATCCAATCTCCTGGGAGAAACTATAATGGAAAACAATATAAAAAAATGTATATGACCTTCCCTGGTGGTCCGGTGGTTGAGAGTCTGCCTGCCAGCGCAAGGGATGTGTGTTCCATCCCTGGTACAGGAAGATTCCACACGACGAGGGACAACCAAGCCCGTGTGCTGCAACTACTGAGCCTATGCTCGGCAACAAGAGAAGGCACCACAACGAGAAACCTGTGCGCCACAAGGAAGAATAACCCCCGCTTGCCACATTAGAGAAAGCCCGTGTGCAGCAACGAAGACACAGTGCAGCCAAAAAAATTTAAAAATGTGTATATATGTATGACTGAATCACTTTGCTGTGCAGCACAAAGTGTAAATCAGCTATATTTCCCTTAAAAAATTTACCCCAAACAGGTACTGAGAGGTTTCAGAGCCCTGTAAACCTGTTTTGATTGAGGCTCTTTTCCTCTTTCCCCTCCCCTGCCTTGCCCACCCTTACCTGGGGTCTTTGTCTAGTGATTTGAAGGTGGGTGTGGTGAGGGAAGAAAGGAGAGAGTAGATAGGGCTGGAGAGGACATAGGTTAAAGAATAAACACCTGGGGAAGGTGCATGTGTGGAGAGAGAAAGAAGAAATGTAGGAGAGACAGAGACTAAGGGAGAAAAACTGCTTCTAGAGGTGTGACAGGCAGGCAAGAGGACAAAGGCAGGCCAGTCTCTCATTGTCCTGGGCCTGCTTCACGCCCACGTGGCAAGGAATCAGGATGTAGGTGGTACAGAGCTCGGCCACAGCTGGATATGGTCCAGGTAAAGTCCATGGAAACAGTATCTGTGTGTGCCTGTAGAACCTGATTCTGTAAATGAATCAAATACTACAAATGAATAAAATATATTCACTCATGTGAGGGCGTATGCAACCATAATGTCTCTTAAAATTTTTTTTTTCAATTGGAATATAATTGCTTTACAATGTTATGTTAGTTTCTGCTGTACAACCAAGTGAATCAGCTATATATATGGATGTGAGAATTGGATGGTAAAGAAAGCTGAGCACCGAAGAACTGATGCTTTCAAGCTGTGGTGCTGGAGAAGACTCTTGCGAGTCCCTTGGACAGCAAGGAGATCATAATAGTCAATTCTAAAGTAAATCAAACCTGAATATTCACTGGAAGGACTGATGCTGAAGCTCTAATAATTTGGCCATCTAATGCAAAGAGCTAATTCATTGGAAAAGACCCCGTGCTTGGAAAAATAGAGGGCAGGAGAAGAAGGGGATGACAGAGGACGAGATGGTTGGCTGGCATCACCGACTGAATGGACATGAGTTTGAGCAAACTCCAGGAGACTGTGAAGGACAGGGAAGCCTGGCGTGTTGCAGTCCATGGGGTTGCAAAGAGTCAGACACGACAGAGCAACTGAGCAACAACAACAAATACATATATCGCCTCCCTCTCACCTCACCTCTCATCCTACCTCTCTGTCGATGCAGAGCACCGAGCTGGTTGCCCTGTGCTGTACAGCAGCTTCCCGCCAGCGATCTAGTCTACAGATGGCAGTGTATTTATGCCAATGCTCCTTTCCCAACTCATCCCACCCTCACCTTCTTTCTCTGTGACCACCTGTCCATTCTCTACGTCTGTGTCTCCATTTTTGCCTTACAAACAAGTTCATCTGTACCATTTTTCTAGATTCTACATGTATGAGTTAATATGCAATATTTGTTTTTCTCTGACTGACTTCAGTTTGTATGACAGACTCTAGTCCATCCACCTCTCTAAAAATGACCCAGTTTTGTTCCCTTTTGTGGCTGAGTAGTACTCCATTGTATATATGTCCCATTTCTTCTTTATCCATCCATCTGTTGATGGACATTTAAGTTGTTTCAGTGTCCTGGCTATTATAAATAATGCTTCTTAGATGATGCATCTTTGTGTAGAAAGAATATGCATGGAGGTATCTCTAAACTGTGTCACTACTTCAAACTCTCAAGGAAAATGCAAGGGAAATATAGTTTTGCTATATGACAAGAAACACTTAAAATAGATCCATGATTTTGCTAAAACACTTATAATACCTTATAACAGGTAGTACTTGATTATTTAGAGAAATTAGGAAATAAAGGTAGGCTGCAAAAAGAAAGGGGCTTCCCAGGTGGGGTAGTGATAACCTGCTTGCCCATGCAGGAAACGTGGATTCAATCCCTGGGTCGGGAAGATCCCCTGGAGAAGGGAATGGCAACCCACTCCAGTGTTCTTGCCTGGGAAATCCCATGGACACAGGAGCCTGGCGGACTACATTCCAAGGGGTCTCAAAGAGTCAGACACAACTTAATAAACAACAACAGTTGAATACGTTACATCCTTAGTATTTATTTCTCTTAAACTGGGTTTTTGCATCTGTAGACCACCTTCATCCAATTCCCTTTACCCCACCCCATGCTTCTGGTAACCATTCATCTGTTCTCTGTTTCTATGGGTGGGTTTATTTTACCGTTTTTGAAGTATAATTGATCTACAACACTATGTTAGTTCCTATACACAATTTGTAATTTGGTGTTCCCATACTTTTCAAAATTATGACCACAGTAAGTCTAGTATAGGTCTAGTTATGATATGTCATCATACAAAATATTATACAATTTTTGACTATAGTCCCCAAACTCTACATTTCTTACCCATAGCTCATTTATTTTGCTACTGGAACTTTGTATCTCTTAATCTCTCTCACCTGTCCCCCGACCCTGCCACTTACCTCCCCTCTGCTGCTAAGTCGCTTCAGTCGTGTCTGACTCTGTGCGACCCCATAGACGGCAGCCCACTAGGCTCCCCCATCCCTGGGATTCTCCAGGCAAGAATAATGGAGTGGGTTGCCATTTCCTTCTCCAATGCATGAAAGTAAAAAGCGAAAGTGAAGTCACTCAGTCCTTAGCAACCCCATGGACTGCAGCCTACCAGGCTCCTCCGTCCATGGGATTTGCCAGGAAAGAGTACTGGAGTGGGTTGCCATTGCCTTCTCCACCTCCCCTCTGGCAGCCACCTATTTGTTCTTTGTGACTATAACTCTGTGACTGTTCTATTTGTTCTGTTGTTTTGTTTCTAGATTCCACATGTAAATGAAATTGTAATGATATTTATCTTAGACTTATTTCACTTAGCACAATACACTTTATGTTCTGGTATGTTGTCACAAATGGCAGGATTTCATTTTTTATGTCTGAGTCATATTTGTGCTGTGTGTGTCCTGCGCACATGCGTCTTCTTTACCCATTCATCTTTTGATGGGCATTTGGGTGCTCTCATATCATGGCTATTGTAAATATTGCTGCAGTGAACATAGGGGTACATACCTCTTTTCTAATTAGTGTTTTGCTTTCTTTGGATAAAACCCCCATGTGCTGGATCATATGATAGTTTAATTTTAAATTTTTTGAGGAACCTCCATACCATTTTCCATAGTTGCTGCACCAATTTACATTTCCAGAGTGTGTCAGGGTTTCTTTTTCTCCAGACCCTCACCAACACTTGTTGTTCGTCTTTTTGAGAATATCCATTCTGACAGGTGTGAGGCAATTATCTCACTGTGGTTTTGCTTTGTATTTCCCTGATGATTAGTGGTATTAAACGTCTTTTCATGTGCCCCTTGGCCATCTGTATATCTGCTTTGCAAAAAGGTCTATTCAATGTTGTCAAATTGTTCCGGCTTTACTTTAAGGTTTCTGAGTCCCATGATATTCTTAGCGTATCAGTTAGGATTGCAAATATCACACAACTACAGGAAATGGAAGTCTGAACACAGTGGCTCAAGTAACTAGGATATGTGTGTGTGGAGGGGTGTGTGTGTGTGTGTCTTATGCTGAGAAGTCTAGAGATAGGTGGCTGTTAGCACTGGTTCTACTGTTCAGCCATTTCAGGTCCAATGTCTCTTATTTTACTTTTTTGATCTTTCCCTTCTGTTCCCAAGAGGATTTCTTTAGGACTAGCCTTTCAAAGGACATAGGTACTGGCATGTTTTATAATATTTTTATTGGAAAAGTTAGAATTTTTCCCAGCAGATTTCCACCAAAGTCTTAATGGCTGAGGCCAAGTCACACAACCACCATAGCTGTAAGGAAGGCTAGGAAAGTGGAGAACAGGACTGTCATCATAACCCATCTTTGCAGGTTGAGCCTCTTGCCATCCTGAGAAGAATTAAGGTGGTATTTACCGGGAAAGAAATCTGCTGCTGCTGCTAAGTCACTTCAGTCGTGTCCGACTCTGTGTGACCCCATAGATGGCAGGCTACCAGGCTCCGCCATCCCTGGGTTTCTCCAGGCAAGAACACCAGAGGGGGTTGCCATTGCCTTCTCCGGGAAAGAAATGGGGGAGCGGATAATGGATATAATGGACAAATGATTCACACCATTTGGTGCATTAGAAAGGACTTCTCCTCACTTCAAGATTATGGAAACAATTTCCTCCTGTTTCTTTCTAATGCTTTTAAAGCTTAACTTTTTACGTTTTGATCTTTGAGTCACTTGTTTTTTATTTTACTGATTTTGGAATATAAGTATAATTTTTTTATGAGACGACAGCTCAGTTTTCTTTTTTTTTTTTTGGTTGTCTTAACACTATTGAATAATTTCTCTTCACAGATTTAAAATTCTACCTTTATCTTATACAAAATTCCTATATCAATTTGAGTCAGTTTCTTGATTTTCTAGTCTATGCTATTCATGTATTTATGTACCAGTCCCACAATGTTTTAATTAGCTAAAAATTGGTAGAATAGATTTCTTTCACTATTTCCCACCCTAGAATTATCCTGGCAATGCTTTCCTGTTTATTCCCTATATGAACATTAGAATCACTTTGTTTACTTAAAAAAAAAATTCTGTTGATCTTTGAGGATGACATATATTTTAGATTAATTTAGGAGGAATTGACATCTTGATGATACTGAGTTTTCCTGTCTAAGAACGCACATTATTTTTATGTATTTGAAATTCGGGAGAATTCCCTCAGTAGCATCATTGGAAGAAAAGTTATGACCAACCTAGACAGCATATTAAAAACTTATGTAGAAAACATATGTAGAAAACTTTAATTTCTTATTGTTATAATTTTAGTAAATTTTTGTGCATTCTCCAAGAAAATATAGTATCATCAAAGGATACACTTGATGTTTTTTTCTTTTTGTCCAAATCATTTGAATAATACAGAGTGATGTTGAACAAATAGTGATAATTTACAGCCTTGTCTTATTAATGAATTTATTAGAGACGTGTCAGCTACCCAAGTATCAAAGCACAACCTGGGGAGTTTTAACATGAACTTGATCTCTTTGCAAATACCAAATCAAAAGCGGTACACATTGAAAATATATAAACATAAATATTTATGTATATAATATGTTTACATTTGTTCTATATATATGTAATGCTTGTGTATATATATGTAATACTTGTATATATATATTAATATGTAATGTTGTCAAGGGAGTATCCATCTATTCCTATTATATGAATTTTATTTTTCAATTTTTTTTTAAATTGGAGGCTAATTACTTTACAATATTGTGTTGGGTTTTGCCATACATTCACATGAATCAGCCATGGGTGTACATGTGTTCCCCATCCTGACCCTCCCTCCCACCTCCCTCCCCATCCCATCCCTCAGGGTCATCCCAGTGCACCAGCCCTGAGCACCCTGCGTCATGCATCAAACCTGGACTGGCTATCTGTTTCACATATGATAATATACATGTTTCAATGCTATTCTCTCAAATCATCCCACCTTTGCCTTCTCCCACAGACTCCAACAGTCTGTTCTTTATATCTGTGTCTCTTTTGCTGTCTCGCATATAGGGTCATCATTACCATCTTTCTAAATTCCATATATATGCATTAATATACTGTATTGGTGTTTTTCTTTCTGACTTAACTTCACTCTGTATAATAGGCTCTGGTTTCATCCACCCCATTAGAACTGATTCAAATGCATTCTTTTTAATAGCTGAGTAATACTCCATTGTATATATGTACCACAGCTTTCTTATCCATTCATCTGCTGATGGACATCTAGGTTGCTTCCATGTCCTGGCTATTATAAACAGTGCTGTGGTGAACATTGGGATACACGTTGTTTCTTTCAATTCTGGTTTCCTTGGTGTGTATGCCCAGCAGTGGGACTGCTGGGTCGTATGGTCGTATTTCCAGTTCTTTAAGGAATCTCCACACTGTTCTCCATATTGGCTGTACTAGTTTGCATTCCCACCAACAGTGTAAGAAGGTTCCTTTTTCTCCACACCCTCTCCAGCATTTATTGTTTATAGACTTTTTGATAGCAGCCATTTGACCGGCATGAGATGGTACCTCATTGTGGTTTTGATTTGTATTTCTCTGGTAATGAGTGATATTGAACATTTTTTCATGGGTTTGTTAGCCATCTGTATGTCTTCTTTGGAGAAATGTCTGTTTAGTTCTTTGGCCCACTTTTTGATCAGGTCGTTTATTTTTCTAGAATTGAGTTGCAGGAGTTGCTTGTATATTTTGGGGATTAATTCTTTGTCAGTTGCTTCATTTGCTATTATTTTCTCCCATTCTGAAGGCTGTCTTTTTACTTTGCTTATAGTTTCCTTCATTGTGTAAAAGCTTTTCAGTTTAATTAGGTCCCATTTGTTTATTTTTTCTTTTATTTCCATTACTCTGGGAGGTGGGTCATAGAGGATCCTGCTGTGATTTATGGCAGAGAGTGTTTTGCCTATGTTTTCCTACAGGAGTTTTATAGTTTCTGGTCTTACATTTAGATCTTTAATCCATTTTGAGTTTATTTTTGTGTATGGTGTTAGAAAGTGTTCTAGTTTCATTCTTTTACAAGCGGTTGACCAGTTTTCCCAGCACCACTTGTTAAAGAGATTGTCTTTTCTCCACTGTATATTCTTGCCTCCTTTGTCAAAGATAAGGTGTCCATAGGTGTGTGGATTTATCTCTGGGCTTTCTATTTTGTTCCATTGATCTATGTTTCTGTCTTTGTGCCAGTACCATACTGTCTTGATGACTGTGGCTTTGTAGTAGAGCCTGAAGTCAGGCAGGTCGATTCCTCCAGTTCCATTCTTCTTTCTCAAGATTGCTTAGTTTATTATAAGAACTTTTGATGGATGCCTTTTTAGAAACTTTATTTTAGAAAATTAAGGTTTAAGTCTCTGAATTTTAGATTTATTGACAAGATGTGAGATATTCCAAGTGGTATGGGGGAAAAGTTAGGAAAAAAAAATCCTATCTCAGCAGTAGTGTGATTATCAGGTTTATAAGAGGATTAAGAGAATGTTTTCAGAAGGGAGCCTGTTGAAGTAAAAGGTGTTATATTTACTGGTAACTGGGATCTATTGTTGTGTTGTTCTGGTACTTTATTGTCACACTGGATTGGTGCTCATAATTAATGATTAAATCCAATATGCTACATTTTGAAATAACTCCATATTCTTCCACTACCTGCACTGTTCAGATCTTCCTGGAAAGGAATACATTTTTTTTTAAAGTAATGTTTCCATTTCTGTTTGCTTTTTCTGTTAACATCCTTAAAATCTGTAGAAATTTTGTAAAGCCACCTTTTTGATGTGAAAAATAATAAAAGTCCTGACTTGAAGTTAATGAAGGAAAAGAATGTAGAGAATCTAGAGGGAAAAAAGTTAGTGTTTTTGCTTCTGGGGAAAGTTAAAAATAGGGACAGTAATGTTGACTGAAGACCAAGGATTCTTGTAATGGTTTTAAGTTTGCAGAATCAATGTGTACTGCTGTTGACCTGGTATTTGCAAAGAGATCAAGTTCATGTTAAACACCCCCCACCCCCAGGTTGTGCTTTGAAACTTGGGAGGCTGACACAGGTTTTTATGCTATTTTGTACTTCCTAGAATCAGCTTTCTAATGGACTTGAAATAAAAAGCAGCAGCAATGAATGAATGGCTGAACCAAGTTTTAGTGGCTGTGCCCAGGTGACAAAGATGGGAGAGGAGGACCCGAGAGAGTTAGTGTTGAAAAGGATCCCACATGCTTTACTATTGCTTGCGTTCTCCAGGGAGTTCACAGGATGTGACAATATGGTCTGATTACCTCCGCCAGCAACTCTGGACCAAATAGGTAATAAGTAGAAAGGAAGCTCTCATCTTTGGTAGTTCACTGCTGGAAGAGGAACAATGATAGCCCTGTTCCTCTAGTGTTTCCCCAGCCCTGTACAATGGAAGCCCCAGTCTTCCCTGGAGTCCCTCTCCAGGTGAGGTGACACTGGCCGGGACTCCTCGTGCCCTCCTCTCAGTTGAGTCAGCTTTGGTTTCCCCCTTGTGTTAGGAAAAGTGAATCCCACACTTCTTTTAGTCACAATGGACAATACTGGCTTTGTGGATTCAGCTGTCTCTCCAGTGTGCCTGCTCCTGATGAAGGGTGAAAAGTGATAAGTTAGAAATTGGACGCATTGAACTGGCTTGGCTACCGCTCAATGACCCCAGGCAAACTAGTGTTATCCACTTTCATTAGATCAATTCTAATCCCTGAACTGTGTAATTCTTCCCAAGATACAGTCCTCCCCATATCTCCTGATGCAAAGAAACATCTGAAAGGTAACCTGCAGGTGTCTGGATGGAGGATTTGGGGAGGAATGTATCACTGACAGGCACAGGTTATGGGGACTGTTGATAGTGGCATCTATTATATAATTTTAAAGTTTCTGAGAGAGGTTAAGTTGTTTATTTTCGTAAAAAGTGAAGTAAGGGAAAGGGGAAGGGATAAGGAAAAACTCCCAGAATTGAGTTTTTGTGAAAGAAAGATGGAGTTCGTATTTACCCGCTAATTGTGGTTGTCATTATTATAGTTGTATCTGAATAGTGACTCACATCCTGAGATAAGGATCTGGGGTGCTGAGGCAGCCCAGATCAGGCTTCCAAATCTAGAGCTTCTGCAGGAGACTAACTCACTCCACAGAAGGAACACAAGCTTCCTCTCGGCACCTCTCAGACCATTTATCTTAAACTTGAGTGTAAAAGTTTCCGTAGGAACTATGGAAACTTCTATTTATTCCGACAAAATCCGATGGTACTGGGTATGAAGGAGAAAGGCTGGATGGGAACTGAAGGGATGAGAAGCAGAGTAGAGGTTATGGAAACAGCACAATCACCAAAGCATAATGTGATCTGGAGTCTTCTTGTGTGTGGGCGGAAGAATAACGCACATGTTCCTGGGTCAGCAAAAAATTAAAACCCATAAATGTTTAATAAGCTGAGGAACTATTCCAGTGGTGAAGCTTCCATCCCTCCCCCAAAAGACTTTAATAAAAATTAAAAGTCAGCCAGACAACACAATATTGAAAAGGAAAGTTGGAGGACCAACACTACCCAACTTTAAGACTTACTGTAAAGCTATGGTAATCAAGGAAATGTGGTACTGGCAAAAGAACAGATAGGCCAGTAGGTCAGAAGAGAGAGCCCAGAAAAGAACTACACAAATATAGCTGACTGATCATTACAAAAGAGCAAAGGCAATGTAATAGAGCAAAGATATTTTTAACAAATGGGGCTGGAAACTTCATGTAAAAAAAAAAAAAGTATCTAAACCTAGACCTTACATGCTTCACAAAAATTAACTCAAAATGGATCACATATTTAAATGTTAGATGCAAAACTATAAAACTTCTAGAAAGTGACACAGGAGGAAATCTAACACAGAATGACCTTGGGTTTGGTGATGAGTTTTTTGACACAACACCAAAAGCACAGTCCATGAAAGGAGGCATCGATCAGTTGGATTACTTAAAATTAAATTCCGTTCTGCAAAAGACACTGTCAACAGAACAAAAAGACAATCCACGGAGCAGGAGAAAACATTTTCAAGAGATATAGCTGATAAAGGACTGTTCCCCCAAATATGCAAATAACTATTAAAACTCAACAATAAGAAAATAGCCCCATTAAAAAATGAGTCAGCTTCAGTGGTTAGGACTCCACACTTACACTGCCAAGGGCCTGGGTTCAATACCTGGTCAGGGAACTGAAATTCCACAAACTGCCTGATGCAGCCAAAACATACAAACAAAACCTCACCAAAGAACGTATGCAGATGAGAAACATGTGAGTATATGCTCCACAGCATATGTCATTAGGGAATTAAGATCGTAATGAAGTATCACTACACACCCTTTAAAATGGCCAAAATCCAGACCACTGACAACACAGTGTTGACAAGGACTTGGAACAATAGGAACTCTCATTCATTGCTAAGGAACATGGACTTTCACAATGGCACAGCTACTTTGCATAGTCTTACCATATGATCCAGCAATCATGCTCCATGGTATTTACCCAAATGAACTGAAAACTTATGTCCACACAAAATTGTTCATACAGATGTTTACAGCAGCTTTATTTATAACTGGCAAAGCTTGAAAGCCACCAAGATATTCTCCAGTAGGTAAATGGATAAAAACTTTTCATCCAGACAATGGAATATTATTCAGCAGTGAAAATGATTTATCAAGCCATGAAAAGGCATGAAGGGAAAGCGTTAGTCACTCAGTCCTGTCCAACTCTTTGTAGCCCTGTGGACTATAGCCTGCCAGGCTCCTCTGTCCATGGAATTCAAGGACATAATGCATATTGCCAAGTGAAAATGCTAGGTACTATATGATTCCAACTATATATTCAATAAAATTATGGGAAAGACAAAACTGTGCAGACAGTAAAAAGGTCAGTGGTTGCCAGGGGTTGCGGGGGGGAAAGGATGAATAGCCAGAGCACAGAGATTTTTAGGGCAGTGAAATAATTCTATGTGATATTATAATGGTGGCAACATGTCCTGATGTATCTGTCCAAAATCATAAAATATACACCAAGAGTTAATCATAATGTACACTATGAACTTTGGGTGATAATGAAGTGTCAGTATAAATTCATCAGCTGTGACAGATGTACCACTCTGGTGGGGGATAATGATAATGGGGAGGCTGTGGATGTGTAGAGGCAGGGAGTGTATGAGAAATCTATCCTTTGCTAAGTTTTGCTGTGAACCTAAAATGGCCCTTGAGAAATAAAGTATATTAAAACAGAGATGAAAATATGTTATTCAGGACTTAAAATTGTAATTTCAGTTTTCAGTTTAAAATTTTTTCAGTTTTTTTTAATATACTTTATATCAACAGTATGCCTGACAAATGAATTATTTCATTAGGTTTTTTTGAATTCTAAAAATATTGAAGATAGGATAAGTTTGGGGATTTTGCTAAAAATTCTAGTTTGGGGTTTCACTAGGGCTACAGTGAATCCAGTAGGGAATTTTACAAATATGAGTTCGGGAAGAGAGTAAGAATATTCTCCTTGAGTTATTTTCCTGTTTGACCTAGGGAATATATGTTTCTAGAATAAAGCACATTCTCTGACCTTCTACTTCCTAGAAATCCCTCTGTTACAGATTTATATTTAGGTAAATGTGAGAATGGACTGGCTACCCTGACTGCTGCTGCTAAGTCACTTCAGTCGTGTCCGACTCTGTGCGACCCCATAGACAGCAGCCCACCAGGCTCCCCCGTCCCTGGGATTCTCCAGGCAAGAACACTGGAGTGGGTTGCCATTTCCTTCTCCAATGCATGAAAGTGAAGAATGAAAGTGAAAGTCGCTCAGTCCTATCCGACTCTTAGTGACCCCATGGACTGCAGCCCACCAGGCTCCTCCATCCATGGGATTTTCCAGGCAAGAGTACTGGAGTGGGGTGCCATTGCCTTCTCTGGGCTACCCTGACAGCTAAGCTTTAATTGGTGATTTGTGTGAAGGAGCAAAGCCCTGCATACCTATTGGAAGATGAAATTACTGCAGAGAACTTCATAGGGGTTGCATTTAGATATGGCTCCTTTTATCTTTATTTGTTTATTTTTCACTGCCTGGTGAGTCTCAGCTGAGGGCTTGGATGGAATCTGCACTAAGTCTGTGTACAGTTAGGGGCTGGGAATTTTGCCCCATTGGCAAGGGTAAAAAGTTTGGCAGAGGCTGGGGGTTACCCCAAAGAAAGGTGCAAGGACTCAGACTCCAGGAACAAGTAGAGCAGCAAGGACAAAGGAGATTCCAGTGGGTGACTCATAGTGCAAGCCCTAGGTCAGTTTCAGAGAGACCAGCCATACCATGTTGCCTCAAAACTGGATAGCTTATTGCCACTTGAACTGGATTCCATACCTGTTACGCCAGCTGTTTTTAAAGGGGGATGAAAGGATACAGTTTATGACAGGGAGAAACAAAGATGGCTGTGGGGATATATGTTCTACCAAGCTAGTAGGACTGACTCTACTGACCAAGCCATTCAGTCTAATGAGTGGCTGGGCAGCTTGACTGAATGGGATACAACCAGGAGAAGGTCAGAATTACTTAGAAGGCATTGTCAACTCTCTGGCTTCTCTTAGGTAAGACACAGGTGAATCTTACCAATGGAAAGCCCAAGGAACTCTTAGATGGATCAAGGAATGACAAAAGTATCTTTAAAAGCAATGTCTTTACATTAGATCTTTTCAGGCTATTTATTTTTCAATCTACTTAAATAAGTAAGTGAAGTCGCTCAGTCGTGTCCAATTCTTTGCGACCCCCTGGACTGCAGCCTACCAGGCTCTTCTGTCCATGGGATTCTCCAGGCAAGAATACTGGAATGGGTTGCCATTTCCTTCTCCAGGGGATCTTCCTGACCCAGGGATTGAACCCAGGTCTCCCACATTGCAGGCAGACGCTTTAACCTCTGAGCCACAGCTACTTACTGTCAGTCTATTTATCGTTTCATTAAGAGATGTCTTGGGTCTAATGGGATCTCTTTACTTTTGGGAGTTGATTTTATTTTCCCATTTCCTCAAACTGCTGGCCATTCCCTTCCTCCAACCAGACAGGACTGGCTTAGAAATAGGACCACAGCAGTGATCTTGTGGCAGTTGGAAGAGAGTGAACCTTTTGGGAACCCCACTCCACTTTCCATTTGAATTGCTTCCCCTCTCCCCAACTCTCTCCATCCCAGTTCTTGGCTATTGATTTGCCTGGTTCAGATCCCAGCTTGCCACTCCCCTTTTGGATTTCTTTTTTTTGGATGACCAAATCAGCCTTTCTGCCCCAGTTCCTTCAGAACTCCCACAGGGACAGTTAGGTCTTGATTCTTTTTTTCTGAGAATATTTCCCAGATACAAGAGCAATAAAGCATAGATAGCACAAGTCAGTTATAGTCCCACCCTCCTGGAGCTTAAGAAATTTGGAGTTGGGTGAGCAGCAGCAATTTTTAAAGACAATTTATATATTTATAATTATATAAATAATTATATAACAAGTCAGAATAAAAAAATTCTTTATTGGAAACCAGTATAATTTAAGCAGTCAGCCAATCACTATCAAAGCTAATTTTGGGCTAGTTGTGGTTTGGAATCTAGTTTCTGAATGCTTTTTTAAAAAGATAGTCTTCTTTCTGACTGATGCAGTTTTAGAGTGCCCAATTGCCTGGAAAATCCCATGGATGAAGGAGCCTGGTGGGCTACAGTCCATGGGGTCGCTAAGAGTCAGACACCACTGAGCGACTTCACTTTCACTTTTCACTTTCATGGACTGGAGAAGGAAATGGCAACCCACTCCAGTGTTCTTGCCTGGAGAATCCCAGGGACGGGGGAGCCAGTGGGCTGCTGTCTATGGGGTCGCACAGAGTCGGACACGACTGAAGTGACTTAGCAGCAGCAGCAATATAGTGGAAAGAGTTATAAGAAGAGATGGGGTGATAGCTTTCTCAGAGGTGATATATACCTTGTCCCAGTAATGGACTTGCATAATGAATGCCTTAGCTATGCCAGATGCTTCTAGATCATTCCATTATTTCCCCCTCACTATAGAAGTGAACAGAGAGAACTAGGCATGGAGGGTTCACAAAGTGTCAGTGGGCTTTATTTAGTCATGAAACAGACTGAGCTCCTCCTTTTGATTCTTCTTTTGGATGCTACCTGACTCTGAACTTTGAACTCCCAAGATGTTAAGTGTTAGATGGCTTTGGTGTGGACTTAATGATACTCACTTAGGTGGACCAAGGATTGGCAGAGATGTCCTTTTAAAGCAATATGTTTATTACATTTGCTATATTCAATCTAGTAAATTTTATTGTCATTAAGAGAATGGCTTTAATGAGATCATTTGTTGGCGACTAAGTTTTATTAAAGAAAATGTTTATAAGTGAGAAAAAAAACTGACCAAAGGCAATTCAAACTGAGAATAAATAAAATTAAGCTCTTAACTGATACTTTACTCTCAAAGTATGCTCTGTAATCTGGTTGATTTATTGCTCTTTGTGTCACTCATTGAGATTTTTTAAAGCTTTATTTTAAGAATTATTTTATTTTTTGTTATGCTGGGTCTTTATTGCTGTACACGGGCTTTCTCCAGTTGCAGTGAGTCTGCACTACTCTAGCTGTAGTTGCTTCTCTCGTTGCAGAGCATGGGCTCTAGAGTGTGGGCTCAGTGGTTGTGGCACATGGGCTTAGTTACCCGGTGGTCTGTGGAGTCTTCCTGGGTGGGATTGAACCTGTGTCCTCTGCACTGGCAGGTGGATTCTTAACCACTGGACCACCACCCTCATCGAGATTTTACATCAGGAGCACTATTTCCACCATCCCTCTCTGTGCTCCTGAAAATTCAGCAATCCTAGAACATAGGGCAAAAACCTTCGTTCTTCAGATAGAACAAAAAGGTTGAATTCCTGCTCTTTTCCAAATGCTCTAATGGACGTCTCCCATGCATTATTTTGGGCTTCCCAGGTGGCACTAGTAGTAAAGAACCTGCCTACTCATGCAAGAGGTGTTAAGAGATGTGTTTTCAATCCCTGGGTCAGCAAGATCTCCTGGAAGGAGGGCATGGCAAACCCACTTCAGTATTCTTGCCTGGAGTATCCCCTGGACAGAGGAGCCTGGTGGGCTACAGTCTGTAGGGCTGCAAACCAACTGGATATGATTGAAGCGACTTAGCACATACATTGTTTCTTTTAGTTATATCACAGCAGCCAAAGGACCTGGGTATTACCATGATTTTATAGAGACTTTTACAGCTAGTGAATAGCTTACCCCAAAGCCTTTACTGAGAGAGAAAGGTAGGACCATTCAAGGTGACCTCATGTGCTAAGAGATAGGAAAGAAGCTACGGTTCCAAAGGCAAAATCTATCTATTTGCATGGAGCCAGTTCTCTCTTGCAGTATAAATCTGAAAGCTGGGTGTCTTTGGGACCATAAATCCTGCATATCATGAATTTGCTTGCATCTCAGTCAGATGTCAATATTTCAGTATCATGAGCAACTGTGAATTGTTTTGCCCCTGTTCAAAGTGTAATGCTTTGGGCTGTTTCATAATACCTTCCAGGGCCTATCTAAGTCTTATTATTTTGCTGAATCTGGGATTTTTAAAAACATATTTATTATTTATTTGGTCATGTCAGATCTTAGTAGCAGCACACGGGATCTTCATGGCTTCTTGCAGGATCTTTCGTTGCGGCACATGGACTCTCCAGTTGTGGTGTGAGGGAGGTTTCTAGAGAGCCTGGACTCAGTAGTTGGGCTTAGTTGTTCTATAGCATGTGGGATCTTAGTTCCTGGACCAGGGATTGAACCCACATCCCCTGCATTGAAAGGTAGATTCTTAGCCATTGGACCACCAAGAAGGTCCCTGGGTTTAGAATTTCTAATATCTATTTGATGAGTGAGATTGTTCCATGATTTCCATTTTTATGTCATCCTTGTTTTTTTTCCTATATGATTTTAATATCAAGGTTATATTGAACTTTTTAGTTATGAAGGTATTACTTCTTTTTTACTTTGTGGCTACTTTTGTGTAAGATTTGTCCTTAAAGATTTGGCAGAACTCTCCCATAAGATTGATTCTCTATCCCCCTTATTCAAGGCTCCAGTCACTCTGACTCAGTTCCTTAAAATCTCTGAAGTCCTTTCCTCCCTGGGTGCCTTTGCACCCCACTGTGCAGGCTTTTTCTAAATGTCAACCTCCTTTGAAGCCCTTCTCTGATCAACCTATCTTAAGCAGGTTTCCTCTCTTATCTGCTGTTCTCTATATCAGCGTCATAAGTATTTTCTTGATAACAATGATCACAACTTATAGCTGCTTTAGTGACTTGGTTTATCTGCTTTACCAACATGAGGGCAGGGACTGTGCTTATGCTCTTCATCCAGTGCTGGCACATGGCAGGAACTTAACAAAACATTTGTTTAATGAATATATATTATTCCTCATTCATTTAAATTGTGCCTAAGCCTGGAGGGTCTACTCAGCTCAGTGTTTCCTGAGTTTATTTTCTTATTAAAGTTTTTCATTTTTCATAATGAGCACTCAGGAAGTTGAGTGTGCTTGAACCATGTTGTCTTAAATTATTTTCAAAAATCACTAGAGGCAATTTTATGCTTCTCAGGTGGTGCTAGTGGTAAAGAATCCACCTGCAAATGCAGGCGGCATAGGAGACATGGGTTTGATCACTGGGTCAGGAAGATTCTCTGGAGAAGGGCATAGCAACCCACTTCAGTATTCTCACCTGAAGAATCCCATGGACAGAGGAGCTTGGGGGGGGGGGCTATCATCCATGGGGTTGCAAACAGTTGGACATGACTGAAGCAGCTTAGCAGAGGCAATTAGGGGAAATGCTGTACATACTGTATCTTGTCCTCCCTTTAACTTAAAAAAATTTTTTTCACCCTTTAGGTTCTATAGTCAGCTAACTAATGACTATTTCCAGAGGCTCTGATTTTATCACCAGTAATTGTCTACTTTGTCTTCTATTAACATAGCCACTTCTGTCTTCCTATGCTTGCTTCTTGTATAGCATATTTTTTATGCATTTAAAAAATTGGTGTATAGTTGATTTATAATATTGGGCTAGTTTCTGCCATACAGTGACGTGAATCAGCTATGTGTATAAACATATCCCCTCTGTCTTGGGGCTCCCTCCCATCTTCCCCATTCCACTCATCTAGGTCACCACAGGACACCAAGCTGAACTCCCTGTGCTATACACCAGGTTCCCTCTAGCCATCTGTTCCACACGTGCTACTGTATATATGTCAGTCCCTACCTTCCAGTTCCTTCCATCCCACCTTCCATTCCCCTGTCCACAATCTGTTCTCCATGCCTGCATATCTATTCCCACCCTCCATATAAGTTGATCTGTACCATTTTTCTAGGTTCCACATATGTGCATTAATATATGAAATTTGTTTTGCCTCTTTCTGACTTCCCTGTGTATGACAGTCTCTAGGTCCATCCATGTCTCTACTCAGTTTCATTCCTTTTAATGGCTGAGTAATATTCCATTGTGTATATGTGCCACATCTTAGTCCATTCATCCACTGATGGACATTTATGTTGCTTCCATATCTTGGCTGTTGTAAATAGTACTGCAATGAACATTAGGGTGCATGTTTGTGACTTATGATTTTCTCAGGGTATATGGCCAGTAGTGGAATTGCTGGATCATATGGCAGTTTTGCTTTTAATTTTTTAAGGAACCTCCATATTGTTCTCCATTCTGTCTGTATCAATTTACATTCCCACCAACAGCACACCCTTTTCTCCACACCCTCTCTGATGTTTACTATTTGTAGATTTTCTGATGAT
Organism: Oryx dammah; assembly: GCF_014754425.2. NCBI lineage: Eukaryota > Metazoa > Chordata > Mammalia > Artiodactyla > Bovidae > Oryx > Oryx dammah. The sequence goes on along the minus strand of NW_024070213.1, from coordinate 20,806,473 downwards.
GGCCTTTCTGGTCAGTGTGAGGTGATAACACATTACAATTTTTTTTTTGTAGACACATTGTAGTTTTAATTAGCATTTCTCTAAGAATTAGTGATGTTGAGCATCTTTTCACGTGCCTCTTGGCCATATATGTGTCTTCCTTGGATAAATGTCTGTTTAGATCTTCCATCCATTTTTTGATTGGCTTCTTTGTTGTTTTTTTTTTTTTTGATATTGAGCTGCATGAGCTCTTTGTATATTTTGGAGATTAATTCTTTTTAGGTTGCTTCACTTGTAAATATTTTCTCCCATTCTGAGCATGGTCTTTTCATCTTGTTTATGGTTTTCTTTGGAGAAGGAAATGGCAACCCACTCCAGTACTCTTGCCTGGAAAATCCCATAGACTGAGGAGCCTGGTGAGCTATAGTCCAAGGGGTCACAAACAGTCGGACACGACTGAGTGACTTCACTTTCACAGTTTTCTTTGCTCTGCAAAAGGTTATTTTTCAATTTTTATTTTTAATTAATTATTTTAATTGGAGGATAATTACCTTAGAATATTGTGATGGTTTTTGCCATACAAATGGTTTTAACTTTAATTTGGTCCCATTTGTTTGTTTTTGTTTTTATTTTCATTACTATAGGAGGTGGGTCAAAAAAGATATTGTTGTGATTTATGTCAAAGAGTATTCTGCCTATGTTTTCCTCTAAAAGTTTTGTAGTGTCCAGTCTTACATTTAGATGGTTAATCCATTTTGAGTTTATTTTTGTGTATGGTGTTAGGGAATGTTCTAACTTCATTCTTTTACATGTAGCTGTTGTGTTTTTCCAGTACCACGTACTGAAGAGACTGTCTTTTCTCCATTGTATATTCTTGCCTCCTTTGTCATAGATTAGGTGACCATAGGTGTGTGAGTTTATCTCTAGGCTTTCTATCCTATTCCATTGATCTATATTTCTGTTCTTGTGCCAATACTTACTGTCTTGATTACTGTAGCTTTGTAGTATAGCCTGCAGTCAGGAAGCGGGATTCCTCCAGCTCCAGTTTTCTTAAGGTTGCTTTGATTGTTCAGGGTCTTTTGTGTTTCCATACAAATTGTAAAAATTTTTATTTTAATTCTGTGAAAAATGCCATTGGTAATTTGATAGAGGTTGCATTGAATCTGTAGATTGCTTTGGGTTATGTAGTTATTTTCACAATATTGATTCTTCCAGTCCAAGAACATGGTGTACCTCTCCATCTGTTTGCATTGTCTTTGATTTCTTCTATCATTATCTTATAGTTTTCTGAGTACAGATCTTTTGCCTCCTTAGGTAGATTTATTCCTAGGTATTTTATTTGTCTTTTTTGGCAATGGTAAATGGGATTGTTTCCTTAATTTCTCTTTCTGATTTTTCATTGTTAGTGTATGGGAATGCAAGAGATTTCTGTGCGTTAATATTGTATCCTGCAGCTTTACCAAATTCATTGATTAACCCTAGTAGTTTTCAGGTGGTGTCTTTAGGATTATCTATGTATAGTATTATGTCATCTGCAAACAGTGACAGTTTTACTTCTTTTACAATTTGACTTTCTTTTGTTTCTTTTTCTTCTCTGATTGCCGTGGCTATGACTTTCAAAACTATCTTGAATAAAAATGGCAAAAGTGGATATCCTTGTCTTTTCCTGATCTTAGTGGAAATGTTTTCAGGTTTTTTTTTTTTTTTTTTTAACCATTGAGAGAGATGTTTGCTGTGGGTTTGTCATATATAAACTTTATTATGTTGAAGTAAGTTCCCTCTGGGCTTCCCTGATGGCTCAGTGGTAAAGAACCCGCCTGCCAATGCAGAAGATGCAGATTTTATCCTTGGGTCAGGAAGATTCACTGGAGAAGGAACTGGCAAGTCACTCCAGTATTCTTGCCTTGGAAATCCCACGGACATAGGAACCTGGCATGCTACAGTCCATGGGGTCACAAAAGAGTCGGGCACAACTTAGCAACTAAACAAAACCAACAATTGGTCCTATGTCCTCTTTCTGGAGCTTTTTATCATAAATGGGTGTTGAATTTTGCCCAAAGCTTTTCCTGCATCTATTGAAATGATCATATGGCTTTTATTCTTTAGTTTGTTAATATGATGTATCACATTGATTGATTTGCATTTGAATCAGAATCCTTGAATCCTTGGAATAAATACCACTTTTTCATGATGTGTGATCCTTTTAATCATCCTTTTTATGTATTGTTGGATTCTGTTTGTTAGTATTTTGTTGAGGATTTTAGTGTCTATATTCATCAATGACACTGCTCTGTAATTTTCTTTTTTGTGTGATATCTTTTCTGATTTTAATACCAAGGTGATGGTGGTTTCATGGTATGAGCTTGTAAACATTCCTTCCTCTGCAATTTTTGGGAAGAATTTGAGAAGGCTGAGTGTTACTCTTCTCTAAATGTTTGGTAGAATTCACCTGTGAAGTCATCTGGTCCTGGATTTTTGTTTGTGGGAAGATTTTTAATCACTGTTTCAATTGCAGTATTTGTGATTTGTTTATATATTTTATTTCTTCCTGGTTCAGTCTTGGAAAGTTGTATCTTTATAAGAATTTGTCAGTTTCTTCTAGGTTGTCCATTCTATTGGCAAATAGTGGCTTATAGCAGTCTCTTATGATCCTTTGTATTTCTGTAGTGTCTGTTTTCATTTCTAATTTTATTGATTTGAATCCTCTTTTTTCTCTTGATAAGTTCAGTTAAATGTTTATCAATTTTGTTTTATCTTTTCAAATAATCAGCTTTTAGTTTCATTGATTTTTTCCTATTGTTTTTTTCATTTCTATATCATTTATTTCCGCTCTGATTTTTATGATTTCTTTCCTTCTGTTAACTTTGGGTTTTACTTTTTCTTCTTTCTCTAGTTAAAATGTAAGGTTAGGTTGTTTTAGATTTTTATTGTTTTTTGAGGAAGGGTTGTATTGCTATAAATCCTCCTTAGAACTGCTTTTGCTGCATTTTGGGTCATCGTGTTTTCATGGTCATTTGTTTGTATGTGTTTTTTGATTTGCTCTTTGATTTCTTCAGTAATCTCTTGGTTATTTAGTAGTATACTGTTTAGCCTCTGTATGTTTGTGTTTTTAAATAGTTTTTTTTCCTGTAATTGATTTCTAATCTCATCGCATTGTCATCAGAAAAGATACTTGATATGATTTCAATTTTTTAAAATTTGCTGAGGCTTGATTTGTGATCCAAGATGTGATCTTTCCTTGAGAATGTTCCTTATGCACTTGAGAAGAAAGTATATTCTGCTTTTGGATGGGATGTCCTATAAATATAAATTAAGTCTATCTGTTCTATTGTATCATTTAAAGCTTGTGTTTCCTTATTTTCTGTCTGGATGATCTGTCCATTGGTGTAAGTGGAATGTTAAAGTCCCCCCCTTATCCACTTATTTTTAGTCTACCTTTGCCCTTATATTTAAAGTGTGTTTCTTATAGACATCATATACTTGGATTTTGCCTTTTTTAGCCATTCTGACAGTCTCTTTTATCTGGAGTGTTTAGTCTTTTCACATTTATTGTGTTTATTAATTTGATTGTTCACATTCTATTCTTTGTTTTCTATTTGTTTCATCTGTTCTATTGTTTCTCTCTTGGTTTCTTTTGGGTTAAATGTATACTTTTAACAATTTCATTTTAATTCATCTATTATCCTATTTTCATTTTTAAAATGATTGTTTAGATGTTGTAATATTCCTAACTGTTTAGAATCCCAGAGTTACTGTTATATTGCTTCATGTAAAATATAAGAACCTGGTAACCATATAGATCCATTTATCACCTTCCTTGCTATCATTCTTGCCATATTTGTCATATGTATAACATTTTTGTATGTTACACCACACTATGATACTATAACTCTTGCTCTAACTTCAGTTCATTCAAAGTTTTGAGATTTTAGGCATTAGTCTACCTAATCATTTCTGGGACAAGAGTGAAAACCAAGGTCTAGTTTATAGCTTCAGTATACTTCTTGTTTCTGAAACTGTCTAGATACATTTATAAATTGCTGAGAAGCCTGCAGGAAGCCACTCTATTGGAACATCCAATTGCAAGCTTTCAGCTAATAAACTTGGTTTATTCATCCTCTTTTTAAATTTAAATCACAGATAAAGCCTCTTTCCTCCCACACAACCCAGTTGCCTGTATTTCTTCAGGCAAAATCAAATATTTATGGCATGCACTTTATTATAACACTTTGGCATCAAACTGTCCATAAACTTAATATTTTTATTTTTTTGCATTTCCTTCTGAACTATATCTTATACCTTTTCTGCTTTCAGGATCTGTTTTTCCTAAGACTAAATCGTTTTCTTAAGTATGGGACTTTTCATATCTGAATGTGTGCTTTTCAGAATATTTTCCTCTTTTCTTTTGCTTTTGTGTTTATGCTGTTGGTTGGTAACTCTTGAGGACTGTTTTCTTTATTCTTTGCCTTTAATTCCTTGCCGAGGTGTTTTCCCTACTTTTTGTGCCAAAGCCAGTGAACCATACAGAAGCATGCTAGCTATGCCACTGGGTAGCTGTGTGGCTTCAGGTCAGTCATTAATTCCTTTGAGCTCCAATTTACATGAAATGATGCAAGATTCCTTCTAGTTCTAATGTTCTGTATTCCTATGACTCAAAATGCACTTTTAGTGACATATAAACATTGCCCAGTGTGTGTGGGGTGGTTGGGGCTGAAACTGCTATAGCAGTATGATCACTTGTTCATACACACATGCACACACACACAAGCACATGCAAGTACATACAAATACACACACACACACACAGCCCTCCCCTCTTATTACCTTCTGACACTTATGGTTTTGATCATCCTCACTCTTAGAAGCTGCTTCTGTGTATATCCTCATTCTCACCCCATATCCACCTTGCTATTCCTGGCTCTTCAAATACCCTCAATGCTGATATTCTTGATTTGGGCTTTGGCCCTTTTCACCTACCCTGATAATGCACACAGCTCTGCTGGCTATATTCCACCTCTGCCTGCTGAATTCACCCGAGTTTTCCTCCTCAATCCCTTCACCACACCCTCTCCTTCCCAAGAAAAGGCCATGGGAAAAAAATTGAAGTCTGTGAAGTCAGTATAGTACCAAAGAGAGCTGAGGCTTGCCCAGGGTGAAATGAAGACTTACAAGAAGTTTATTTCCAGGATTCTCCCATGTTTCTTTAAGATGCGTTTCCTTTCTCTGTTGCTCTACATCGGTGCTCTCATACTATTCCTTGCTGCCTTAGTGGACACCAGATGCACCTTCACTTAGATCTCAGGATTCCAAATTCTATATCCTGGCCACGCCCAACTCTTCCCACCAGCTTGACTTACTTATCCTGTGTTCACTCCTTTAAGAGTTCTCTTCTGTAATAGCCAGATCAAGAGGGATCTGTGTGAAAGGCTGACAGTGGTTTAGTTTCCTGTCCTGGATAACATGATAGAACATGAGGAAAAAAAACAAAGGAGAATTGGAAGGTCTTGGTCTGAAACCGAGCTCTCCTGCTTCTATCTATGTGAACTTTACCAAGTAACTTCACCCCTTCTTGTGTCTCTTTCCTTTTCCTTAAAGTGAGAGGGAAATTGTTTTTCATGGTTTTAAAATATATTTTTTAACTTCTTCAGCTGCGCCAGGTATTCATTGGAGCATGTGAGATCTCCAGTTTTCCTTGTGGCAGGCAAGATCTTTAGTGGCAGTATGCAAACTCTTAGTTGTGGCATATGGGATCTAGTTCCCTGACCAGGGATCGAACCTGGGGCCCCTGCATTGGGAGTGCAGAGCCTTCACCTCTAGACCACTAGGGAAGTCCCTTTCATGGGGTTTTATAGTATACTATAAAGGATTATTATAATTCTTTATACTATAAGGATTTATAGTATGTGCAAGCACTCCTTTAAGTATTATGTAAGTATGAAGTTTTTACTTGGGAATCTAGAACGCTTCTCAGCCCCACCATATATTAATACATTGTTTATTGGGAAAGAGTTCAGTTCATTTGGAAAAAGATAGGTCTAGAACAGCCTCCACACTGAAGTTATTTCTTATAATTTTTCCCCCTTGACTAATGAATAGAAAAAAAGAATATAATGTAAAGAGAGATGCTAGGTAAGATTTGATGAATGGAAGATAAGGCCTTTGGATAGAAGATCCCATATCTACCTATCCATCCACTTTATGGAGAGAGGATCCATGAAGAATTGTATCACTTGTTGAATACCTGTAATGTGCCAGGCATTTACATACATTTTCTCCACTTTTCAAAGAAACTGTTCAGAACTGTAGGAAAGGAAGTGGCTACTCAAAGGGAATGAGTAGTTTTTGCGAGGTCACACTGGTGGTTCAGATGATTAAGAGTCTGCCTGCAATGCGGGATACCTGGATTAGATCCCTGGGTGGGGAAGACTCCCTGAAAAGGAAATGCCTATTCACCCCAGTAGTCTTGCCTGGACAATCCTATGGACAGAGGAGCCTGATGTGCTATAGTCTATGGGGTCACAGAAGAGTCAGACATGACTTAGTGACTAGTGCTTTATTTCTATAGGGGTGGGTAGAGTTGGTTCCAAACTCAGCTCTGGCTAATCCCAAAGTCTGTGTTTCTTTCACCAGACCACCCTCCTCTTACTTAATTTGAAGAGGCTTACTGATCCATCTCAGAAGCTACATATCACCTGGGGCACCTTGAGCTCCTTCAAAAAAAAAAAAAAAAGTTCAAAAAACAAAGGACAGGAATGTTTCAAAATAATTTGAAGTTGACTGGCCTGGGGCTGTTGGGCTGGACCTGTTAGATCTGTGCTGTGGCCTGAGCAGTCTCCCAAGAACAGGGTTCCTCTGTGGAGCTCCCAGTAGGGATGTGCTTTAGCAAGTTGGAGCCACCCAAAGGTTGGCACTTGGCACCCAGAATTATAAAGAGAGGGAGACTAAAGGAGCTGCTGCATCATGACACCATATAATTATTTCACATTGGTGTAATTCCTGCTTGACTACTGGTTAAGCCACCTTAGTGTCTGAGATGGAAGAAGTCTTTGTAGGTGAGCATAGAAACTGAAGTGGGTATTCTTTTTTCTCCCTTTTTAAATTATTATTTTTTTCTTTTCCATTATGGTTTATTGTAGGATATATAACACAGTTTCCTATGCTATACAATAGGACCATGTTGTTTATCTGTTCTATTTGTAATAGTCTATATGTCAGTTCAGTTCAGTCGCTCAGTCGTGTCCGACTCTTCAGGACCCCATGAATCGCAGCACGCCAGGCCTCCCTGTCCATCACCAGCTCCCAGAGTTCACTCAGACTCACGTCCATCGAATCAGTGATGCCATCCAGCCATCTCATCCTCTGTCATTCCCTTCTCCTCCTGCCCCCAATCTCTCCCAGCATCAGAGTCTTTTCCAATGAGTCATACAAACTAAAATATCTGTTCTGTATGTAACACCTGCTAATCCCAGACACCCAGTCTATCCTTCTCTATCCCCTCTTGACCACTACAAGCTGTTCTCAATGTCTGTGAATCTGTTTCTGATTCACAGATATGTTCATTTGTGTCATATTTTAGATTCCACATGTAAGTGATATTTGTTTTTCCTTTCTGACTTAATTTGGTTGGTATGATAATCTCTAGTTTCATCCATATTGTTGCAAATGACATTATTTTGTTCTTTTTTATGGCTGAATAATATTCCATCGTGTGTGTGTGTGTAGATACATATATATCATATCTTTAGCCATTCAACTGTTGATGGACATGTAGGTTGTTTCCATTGAACTGGGTGTTCTTCATGGCAAGTGTCTTAGCCAAGAGGCAGGACAAAGTGCAGGAGTCCCTAAAGTCGCATCTCTTCCTACACTTATGTTGGATGAGTCAGTTCACACCCTTCACGGGAAAGGACTCCATGGTCCTTAAGGATGGTTAGGTGCCCATGGGTACCCAAGCAATATTTGATGATGACCGTGGTGTTCATACTGGCAGTAGAGGGAGAGAATTAAGCATCTCCCAACAAGGGAGATGTATCTGAGCATCTAAAACCCTGATTACACCTAAACCAAAACTGAATTTCCCTTTCAATAGAAAACCTTTCTGTTGGTGGGAGTGGCTTTGGAGAAAGCCCTCACTGCAGTTTTCCCATTCTCCTGGGTTTTCCTCAGGCAGGGAACTGGGTTAGGGCTATTAGAGAAAGGAAAGGAAAGAACTCCAAGCTGAATTGCCCAAAGCAGGTTTCAAATTCCTTGGAGAGTTTGCGTTCATTTGCGGATTTGACTAATCAGTTCCAAGTGGATGCAAATAGCCTCTGCAGGCTTTTACTAGGAGGAAGAGGCTCAGGGAGGGGATGAGCTTGCAAATTTTTAATCCTGGGGGAGGCTCCTCCTTTAGGACTCCCCAGGTTGTATTGCAAGGTAACTGCCTCATTTTTGTCAAAGTTTTGACTAAGGGCCATATGTACCTTGAGAAAGGGACATAACAATTCAATTGACTAGAAACTAAAGGTCTAATATCCCTCAGGGATTGTCCTTGGCTGATTTTCCCATGTGGAGTTCTACAAAATCAGAACTATAGAAATGTAATGCTGGCAAGTTGTTGTTCAGTCGCTCATTTGTGTTTCACTTTTTGTGACCCCATGGGCTGTAGCCTGCCAGGCTTCCCTATCCATGGGATTTTCCAAGCAAGAGAACTGGAGTAGGTTGCCATTTTCTTCTCCAGGGGATCTTCCCAAACCAGGGATTGAACCCACGACTCCTGCATTGGCAGGTGGATTCTTAACCACTGAGCCACCGAGGTGCTGATGGGGCAGTGTGTATATACGTTGAGGTGGGGTGGAGTTTGGCAGGCAGGAAAGAGGGAAAAGAACCAACATGGATGTGCCAGATTGTTACACATGTTCTTCATTGAACCATTTCAGTGGTTCATTGAGGAAAATAGTCCTCCAGGAAACAAAGGCTCAAGCCTTCAGTGAATTGCTTGAGATAGTGGTTAGATGGGATTAGAACCCAGTACAGCAACTGTTCCTCCTGCTTCCCCACACATCTCTGGAAAGAGGAGATTCTCCCTTGGTCATGTGCATGGACTCCAGAAAAGCAGGAGGCCAGCCATGGGCAAAGACGGTCAAGGTGTCTCACAGCTGGACCTCCCGGTTTCCCAAACGCCCAGACTTCTAGGGTTTCCCCGTGTCCGGGACTCTTTTCAGGGGTGTCATTCTCATTTCCCAGTCCCCAAACTGAACCCAAATAACAAATAACCTTGTTTTGTGCACTGGGCTGAGCTGGGACCTCCTTAGCAAGAAGGAGAAAACAAAACCAAAGAACCTCAGAAAGCAATTTAAAATAGAACAAAACCTACACATTTCCTAAAGCTATCGAACCAGGACAAAACTGGATCAAAACACCTTCAGTAAAGCTGAATCGAGGCAATTGTTTCCCTTGAGTCCAGAGCAACAGATTAATTTCATTGACTGCTCAGGGGCTCTTTGAGGCTGAAAACGTGGTCCAGGGAGCATCCTGGGCTGGGGACCCTGGCTCAGACACCCCCCAGGGTGTGGGTGGCTTAGGCTGCCCCTCACCAGGCCAAGGTCTGACCCCTCATCTATAGAGCAACGGGGTTGTACTGGTACCTGGTGTCCAGACTTAAGCTAAATAAAACGAAACCAATAAAAACTTTTTCAGAAGATTATCTATTGGGGTATTCCTAAAGCCTCTGACTATGTGGATCACAGTAAACTGTGGAAAATTCTGAGAGAGATGGGAATACCAGACCACCTGACCTGCCTCTTGAGAAATCTGTATGCAGGTCAGGGAGCAACAGTTAGAACTGGACATGGAACAACAGACTGCTTCCAAATAGAAAAAGGAGTATGCCAAGGCTGTATATTGTCACCCTGCTTATTTAACTTACATGCAGAGTACATCATGAGAAATGCTGGACTGGAAGAAACACAAGCTGGAATCAAGATTGCTGGGAGAAATATCAATAACCTCAGATATGCAGATAACACCACCCTTATGGCAGAAAGTGAAGAGGAACTAAAAAGCCTCTTGATGAAAGTGAAAGTGGAGACTGAAAAGGTTGGCTTAAGGCTCAACATTCAGAAAACGAAGATCATAACATCCGGTCACATCACTTCATGGGAAATAGATGGGGAAACAGTGGAAACAGTGTCAGACTTTATTTTTTTGGGTGCCAAAATGACTGCCATGAAATTAAAAGATGCTTACTCCTTGGAAGAAACGTTATGACCAACCTAGATAGCATATTCAAAAGCAGAGACATTACTTTGCCGACTAAGGTCCGTCTAGTCAAGGCTATGGTTTTTCCAATAGTCATGTATGGATGTGAGAGTTGGACTGTGAAGAAGGCTGAGTGCCGAAGAATTGATGCTTTTGAACTGTGGTGTTGGAGAAGACTCTTGAGAGTCCCTTGGACTGCCAGGAGATCCAACCAGTCCATTCTGAAAGAGATCAGCCCTGGGATTTCTTTGGAAGGACTGATGCTAAAGCTGAAACTCCAGTACTTTGGCCACCTCATGCGAAGAGTTGACTCATTGGAAAAGACTTTGATGCTGGGAGGGATTGGGGGCAGGAGGAGAAGGGGACGACAGAGGATGAGATGGCTGGATGGCATCACTGACTCGATGGACGTGAATCTGAGTGAACTCTGGGAGATGGTGATGGACAGGGAGGCCTGGCATGCTGCAGTTCATGGGGTCGCAAAGAGTCAGACACGACTGAGCGACTGAACTGAACTGAATGTGTAGAAGGATAAAAGGAAAGATATAAGCATCTGAATGCAGAGTTCCAAAGAACAGCAAGAAGAGATAAGAAAGCCACCTTCAGCGATCGATGCAAAGAAATAGAAGGAAAGAACAGAATGGGAAAGACTAGAGATATCTTCAAGAAAATTAGAGATACCAAGGGAAAATTTCATGCAAAGATGGGCTCGATAAAGGACAGAAATGGTATGGACCTAACAGAGGCAGAAGATATTAAGAAGAGGTGGCAAGAATACACAGAAGAACTGTACAAAAAATATCTTCATGACCCAGATAATCACGATGGTGTGATCACTCATCTAGAGCCAGACATCGTGGAATGTGAAGTCAAGTGGGCCTTAGAAAGTGTCACTAAGAACAAAGCTAGTGGAGGTGATGGAATTCCAGTTGAGCTATTTCAAATACTGAAAGATGAAGCTGTGAAAGTGCTGCACTCAGTATGCCAGCAAGTTTGGAACACTCAGCAGTGGCCACAGGACTGGAAAAGGTCAGTGTTCATTCTAATCCCGAAGAAAGGCAATGCCAAAGAATGCTCAAACTACTGCACAATTGCACTCATCTCACATGCTAGTAAAGTAATGCTCAAAATTCTCCAAGCCAGGCTTCAGCAATACATGAACCATGAACTTCCAGATGTTCAAGATGGTTTTAGAAAAGGCAGAGGAACCAGAGATCAAATTGCCAACATCTGCTGGATCATGGAAAAAGCAAGAGAGTTCCAGAAAAACATCTATTTCTGCTTTATTGACTATGCCAAAGCCTTTGACTGTGTGGATCACAATAAACCGTGGAAAATTCTTCAAGAGATGGGAATACCAGACCACCTGACCTGCCTCTTGAGAAATCTGTATGCAGGTCAGGAAGCAACAGTTAGAATTGGACATGGAACAACAGACTGGTTTCAAATAGGAAAAGGAGTACGTTAAGGCTGTATATTGTCACCCTGCTTATTTAACTTCTATGCAGAGTACATCATGAGAAATGCTGGACTGGAAGAAACACAAGCTGGAATCAAGATTGCTGGGAGAAATATCAATAACCTCAGATATGCAGATAACACCACCCTTATAGCAGAAAGTGAAGAGGAACTAAAAAGCCTCTTGATGAAAGTGAAAGTGGAGAGTGAAAAGGTTGGCTTAAAGCTCAACATTCAGAAAATGAAGATCATGGCATCTGGTCTCATCACTTCATGGCAAATAGATGGGGAAACAGTGGAAACAGTGTCAGACTTTATTTTGGGGGGCTCCAAAATCACTGCAGATGGTGATTGAAGCCATAAAATTAAAAGATGCTTACTCCTTGGAAAAAACATTATGACCAACCTAGATAGCATATTCAAAAGCAGAGATGTTACTTTGCCAACTAAGGTCTGTCTAGTCAAGGCTATGGTTTTTCCAGTAGTCATGTATGGATGTGAGAGTTGGACTGTGAAGAAAGCTGAGTGCCGAAGAATTGATGCTTTTGAACTGTGGTGTTGGAGAAGACTCTTGAGAGTCCCTTGGACTGCCAGGAGATCCAACCAGTCCATTCTGAAGGAGATCACCCTGGGATTTCTTTGGAAGGAATGATGCTAAAGCTGAAACTCCAGTACTTTGGCCACCTCGTGCAAAGAGTTGACTCATTGGAAAAGACTCTGATGCTGGGAGGGATTGGGGGCAGGAGGAAAAGGGGACGACAGAGGATGAGATGGCTGAATGGCATCACTGACTCGATGGACATTGAGTCTGAGTGAACTCTGGGAGTTGGTGATGGACAGGGAGGCCCGGCATGCTGCAGTTCATGGGGTCGCAAAGAATCGGACATGACTGAGTGACTGAACTGAACTGAATGTGTAGAATTGATAAAAGCAGAGCTGACATTTGAAGACATGGAGGCAGAGAGAGGTTAAGCCAATTGTCTGAGGTCAGGGAGCAAGTGAGACGAAGTGTGGGGTTGGAGGCAAGTGTTTTGACTGCTCTTGTCTAAACACTCTATGACTGCTGTGTTGGGAACCAGTCTATGTAAGGGCATCCCCAGTGGTTCAGTGGTAAAGAATTCACCTGCAATGCAGGAGACCCTGGTTCGATTCCTGAGTTGCGAAGATCTGCTGGAGAAGGGAACGGCTACCCATGCCAGTATTCTTGGGTTTCCCTTGTGGCTAAGCTGGTAAAGAGTCCACCTGCAATGTGGGAGACCTGGCTTTGATCCCTGGGTTGGGAAGATCCCCTGGAGAAGGAATGGCTACCCACTCCAGTATTCTGGTCTGAAGAATTCTATGGACTGGGTAGTCCATGAGGTCACAAAGAGTCAGATATGACTGAGTGACTTTCATTTTCACTATGTAAGGGATACAGAATTAGAAACTTGGTACCAATGAGTCCAGGTCTGTACCTGGGATCTCTGATATGACTGGCAGAATGAAGGTTGGACATTGATGCTCAAGCTGACAGGATCCTCAGGTGGACAAAATCAGCATCCTTGCTGATCCTGCCCTGTCTCTAACACTGTTCTGCTCCTGACATAGCAGATCATTCCTTGATGACTTTGCAGGCCATTCCTCCAGCCCAAAAGTCCACTGTCTGGATATATTTCTTTGCCTGTAATTGCAATAGGCTGAGTTCTGAGACCAAAGATTCAGCCAATAATGCTGTTTATCAGGATTGAGGGATTTCATTAACTCATTTAAAAACTCTTTAATATGCTTCCCAGGAGGTTGCCTACTTCAGAGATTTGCAGAAGGAAAGGGAAGAGAGAATGAGAATTACTGAACAGTGCAAAGTATTTTGCCAACATGACAGAAGAAATCCTTTTAAAACATGTTTGGAAGATGGTTTCATTTCAGCAGACAAGTAATATATTTCTGTCTTTTCTGTGTGAGTGACTAAAACTACCTGTTATGAATGGAAAGATAACTGTCTTTCAGGGTAACTTTAGATAAAGTAAAAATGTCAATGTATTCAGTGCATGTGATTAATTTACTTTGTACCTAAAAGAGAAGTGTTTTTCCCCAGTCTGTAGCTTGTCTTTTCATTTAACGGTGACTTTTGAAAAGCAAATTTTAATTTTGATAAAGTCCAATTTGTCAACAATTAAAAAAAATTATACTTAATTTTTAAAATGATAAATTATAATTATCTTAAGGGAAATATTAATGGATTATAATTTATTTTTAAAATTATAATTTAAATGATAGCTATCTTAATGGAAATGTTAATCTTTTTTAAAAAATCATTTATTTGGCTGTGCCAGGACTTAGTTGCATTGTGCAGGATCTTCATTGCCATGTATGGGTGCTTTAATTGCAATAGGCAGGCAAGATCTTTAGCTGTGGCATGTGGGATCTAGGTCCAACCAGGGAACAAACTGGGCCCCTGGCATTTTTTTATTTTATGGATTGTGTTTTTGGTGTCATATCTAAGATATCTTTGTCTAACTCAAGTGAACTCTCACTCTACTCTCATCCAAAGCACTTATTTAGAAAAAGATGTGCCAGGCAGCACATGAGGGGCTGGTCATATGAAAGTGCATAAAACACCCTCTTGCCCTCTGAGAGCCCTAGTAAGGACAGGGTGGTGAGCAGTCATGGCAGACAGGCATCGAGTTGCACTCTTGGAGCACTTCCCATTGGGTCAGCAAGGAGCAGGTGCTTAGATCTCCCGGGAAGCGGAGACCAACTCAAGTAATCTGACATGGAATCTCATGGCCAAAACTCTGGTTGAAGGGACAGGCATGGAGACTCTCGGAGGATTCTTGAAGTGTTGCTAAGAGGGTTTGGGGAGAAAGAGAGTGGTCATCTACTACCTTGACAAATATTTGGCAGAATTTATGTGTGAAGTTTCAGATGTTCAAACTGCTTTTAGAAAAGGCAGAGGAACCGGAGATCAAATTGCCAACATCCACTGGATCATCAAAAAAGCAAGAGAGTTCCAGAAAACATCTGCTTCTGCTTTATTGACTATGCCAAAGCCTTTGACTGTATGGATCACAAGAAACTGTGAAAAATTCTGAAAGAAACGGGAATACCAGATCACCTGACCTGCCTCTTGAGAAACCTGTATGCAGGTCAGGAAGCAACAGTTAGAACTGGACATGGAACAACAGACTGCTTCCAAATAGGAAAAGGAGTATGTCAAGGCTGTATATTGTCACCCTGCTTATTTAACTTATATGCAGAGTACATCATGAGAAACGCTGGGCTGGAAGAAGCACAAGCTGGAATCAAGATTGCCAGGAGAAATATCAATAACCTCAGATATGCAGATGACACCACCCTTATGGCAAAGTGAAGAGGAACTAAAAAGCCTCTTGATGAAAGTGAAAGAGGAGAGTGAAAAAGTTGGCTTAAAGCTCAACATTCAGAAAACGAAGATCATGGCATCTGGTCCCATCACTGCATGGGAAATAGATGGGGAAACAGTGGAAACAGTGTCAGACTTTATTTTTTTTGGCTCCAAAACAACTGCAGATCGTAACTGCAGCCATGAAGTTAAAAGACACTTACTCCTTGGAAGGGAAGTTATGATCTACCTAGAGAGCGTATTCAAAAGCGGAGACATTACTTTGGCAACAAAAGTCCGTCTAGTCAAGGCTATGGTTTTTCCAGTAGTCATGTATGGATGTGAGAGTTGGACTGTGAAGAAAGCTGAGCACCGAAGAATTGATACTTTTGAACTGTGGTGTTCGAGAAGACTCTTGAGAGTCCCTTGGACTGCAAGGAGATCCAACCAGTTTGTTCTCCAATATTTTGGCTACCTCATGCGAAGAGTTGACTCACTGGAAAAGACTCTGATGCTGGGAGGGATTGGGGGTAGGAGGAGAAGGGGACAACAGAGGATGAGATGGCTGGATGGCATCACGGACTCGATGGACGTGAGTCTGAGTGAACTCTGGGAGATGGTGATGGACAGGGAGGCCTGGTGTGCTGCGATTCATGGGGTCGCAAAGAGTTGGACACGACTGAGCGGCTGAACTGAACTGAATGCAGTGGTTTATACTAGCAGAGATCTACCTCATCAGTCCAGCAGGAATAAGGTCCTTAAAAAAGATGAATCTGTAAGAGGCAACCCTCAGGACACTGCCTGGGACTGTCTGCTGTTAATGCCATAGAAGATCTGTCATCTGTCCTGTTGTCTTTTGGAACAAGAATGGCTTCCTCAGCTTTCTGTCTGCTCACACTACTCAGGATTGGTCTTTCTAAGTTGTCAACATTAGAGATAGTTGGGTAAAGAATGTACATTAACTCTCTACCCTTTTCTGTGGTTGTTTTATAATTGGAGGAAAATTGCTTTACAGTGTTGTATTGGTAACTCTCATTATTTTTTGGGAAAAAAAAAATGATCTTTCTAGAGGCTAAAAGAGGCAGTGATGTCAGGAATTCTCTGCCTCCCTGCCATGCTGCTGACCATCAGTCATCTTGTGAATGTCTTCGTGAAGGTGCAGGTCGAGAGCAGTTATTCCTTTACTCAGCAGATGTTCGATAACTGTGTTTACTTTCCTGGCTGCTCTAAAAGGAGAGCAAGAAAACTTTCTTGAAGAGCAGGCCTGGCCCTGGGGACAATTCTAGAGAAGGAATTGGCAACAGGATACACCAGAGAGAGAGAGAGAGGCGAGCTCAGCGTGGCTTAAAGGTCAGAATCTCAGGGCTTGATGGGAAATCACTGGCCTCGTGCTACTCAAAGTGTGGTTCAAGGATCAGCCTCATCAGAATTACTGGGGATCTTTTGTTAAAAAGGCCGTATCTCCAGCCTCACCCATAGAGTAGGGGAGCAGAGTAGATCTTCTGCCCCTGCTTCCAAAGATGGTGATGTTACTAACAAAATATGCTTTTTATCGAGATCCCCAGGTGATTCAAAAGCACTTTTAGGTTTGAGAAGCACTGATCTGGTCCAGTGGTTCTGGAGTCTCTTGTAAAAAAAAAAAACAAAAACCCAGGCCAAGTGCTCACCTGGGCTCTGGTTAACAATTCCAGACTGCCAAGGGCAGTCAGTACATGAGAATGATTCTTTTCTTTTTAGGCTAGTTAGGTAGATAGTGGATAGAAGGGGATGAATTGCTGTGCTCTAATTTGCAAGTGGAGGTCAGTAGTTAAAATCACCCTTTGAAACAGCTAATCTTTATAGCACACAGATGTCCTAAAAGGTTTGAAGGAAGCAGGAAGAGGACTTTGGTCCATTTAGCTTCCTTCCACAGTATATATAGTATTGGGAAAAAAGCTAGCATTGTTGTGAGAATGATTCTTGACAATTAGTTGTCATCAATTAATGTGTGTGTTTACTTTAATTGGCCACATGCTCTTTTTCATACTATAATGAATAGATTGATGCTAGCGGTGGCTCCCAGACTTGAGCGTGCATCAGATCACTCAGACAGCTTTGTAAACAAGATTTCTAAGCCCTATTCCCAAAGTTTTTGATTCAGCTGATAGGACAGGAACCATCGTTTCCATTTCTAGCAGTTCTCAGGGGATATGATACTAGTTACAGAAGTAGTAGCTTCAGATGCATTGTTACTACCTTAGGAAATACATAGATCCTTATTATTGTATTTTTAAAATGTTTATTTGGCTGCACGGGGTCTTAGTTGTGGTGTGCATGCATGCTAAGTAGCTTCAGTTGTGTCTGACTCTCTGCGAACCTATGGACTGTAGCCCACCAGGCTCCTCTGTCCATGGGATTCTCCAGGCAAGAATATTGGAGTGGGTTGCCATGCTCTCCTCCAGAGGATCTTCCCAACCCAGGGATGGAACCCATGTCTCTTAAGTCTCCGGCATTGGCAAGGGGGTTCTTTACCACTAGTGCCACCTGAGAAGACCTCCAGGTCATGGGTCACAGAATAACCTAGGACAAGTTAAAATACAAAAATAACCTCAAAACATTCTCTGAGAGTGTTGTTTTCAAACATTGATTCTAAATTTCTGCTTCTGCAACCTACATCCAAGTAAATTGCTTTCATTGCTTTGTTTTCCGTTCCTTTAGTTTCTACCCACTGCTGACGGCAGGTAGGTAGATCTGATCCGCTGCAGGATGGCTGATGTTGGGGTCATAAATAGCTACTGGTGGGCAGGCGGCTCCACTGGTCAGCGTGGTGGAGACCTTCTGAGTGTGGGGGTGGCTCTGAGTTGTGTGATGGTTGGGCTTCCAGGTCTTTATTGCTCTGGGTAGAGTCACAGGTTCTACCCTACATTCCTGACCTCATCACCTATACTCGCACACCGGTGATTTCAATTGAGGGAGCACTTCTACTGTGGGAGGACCCAGGGATCTTTAACTCTTGGAGTCAAGTCAGTCTGCAGCAAACGGACAAATCTTTGGCGCAGCACAGCACCCAGGTATCTCTGATTGGGATTCCTTCTGGAAGATTTCTTCATCTGTGGCAGCTGCTCAGATTTGAACCATGTGCTCTGACCTTTCTGGTGTTGCTTGTTTAAAGATTGCCTGCAGACTTCTCTGTGATGGAGGCTTCCTGCCAGTGGGAAACCAGGACCACACTTTTCACCATAACTGAGTGTAGACAGGATGCACCTCACTGGACCACCTGGCCTGTCTGACTTCATATTATTAAAAACAGAGACTCAGATTTTTTTTTTATAAAAAATTTATTGAGATGATGCAATTATAGGCTTTTCTTTAAAAATTATTTGCAACTCACTGGCCCTGAGAAAAGGCATTTTTTTTTCTTTTTTTTTTTTGTTACATTCATTTGATTCAGTCCCTTATAAACCCCACACCTCATAAAACAAGAGATTAGAAATTAAAAAAAAAAACTCTAGATTCAGTCTGGTTTGCAGGTGGTTGCAGTCACAGAGAGAAATGGTGAAGTGTCCACTTGGCATGTGCGAAAGATTCCGGGTGTTGTTTAGTGTTGATGCAGATGAGGCCAAAAGAGAATCAGATTAGTCTTCTGTGGTTTGCAGGGACCACTGTTACCACCCCCGCCCCCAGCTCACCTGCCACGGCTCCTTGGATCAATCCGTTCATTACTGCTCAAAAAAGGAACAGGCTGAGTGGGTGAAAACTAGCACCGAATGCTTGGGCGAAGAAACTGCCCTTTGTTCTTTGAGTGTTTCCCCAAATTTTTATCTTCAGCTTCCTTGGTGGGAATGGGTCAGATTGAGGGATAACCGGGGCTGGATCCCAGTCCTAATTCTGACCCTGGCATGCTGTCTGCTCCTGGGACAAGTCACATGGCCTGACACTCAGATTTCCCTTCTTCAAAAGGAGAGCTAAGGTTTCAAACATATGTTGGATCCTAGGCAGTGAATGGTGGAGGTGGTGGTTACTTGGGCATTTAGGTACATCCTGTCATGGCCTTTTAAGTTTCAGCTAAATCTACATTCTCATCTGGACAAAGTATCAGTGTAGGAAGATAATGGAGCAGAGGGTTCTAAACGTACTGTTGAAAGGAGAGTAATCCATTAGTTGTTACTCCTCATTGCTCATAGGGACATGCCCACCCGCACGCGCCAAAGGATCGTAGGGACATGCCCACCCGCCAAAGGATTCAGAACATCCCTGATGCTACCTCAGGCAAGACAAAGTCACCTGGGGACAGAAAGATCTTAGAGATAACATTACTCCCCTGGAGCCAGTCCAGCCATTTGCCACTGCTTTCTTCTGATGGAAAGGAGACACCCTGGCTACCTCAAGGTGTAGGGAAGAGAAGATGCTAGAGAATTTCAAGTCCAGGCGAGAATGTCCGCCTCGGACACTGCTGGTGGGTAAGGTTGCTCCTGCAGCACTGTTCTGCATCTTCCTTTCCCAGTTTCTCATGCTGCAAGCCAAGAGCTCCCATGATGGCAGCACGGAAGGGCCAACTATTCCGACCATGAACGTACCCTTGATTTGGCCCCGGGTGAGATTTTCATCACCCCTGGTGCTTAGTGTTGAAGTGAGACATTTCATGCTGGAAAGATTCTGCAGGAAGAAGGTGAGCTCTCGGAGGGCAAGGATGGTGCCTGACTCTTGGGTCTCAGTGTCGAGCAGGTGCTCCACCCAAGTTGGCTAAACTGAACCTGCAATCTTTCGGGCCTGCTGTGGACATGCTGTGTCCCTACTGTCAGCATCACTCAAAGATTCCCTCAAAGAACCAATGAGAAGAACCTCTGCCATTAAGGGAATGAACAGAAAACCAGTAACAGTAATATCCAGATGGACAATAAAGACTGGATTGGAGTTGACACCTTCTATTTCTCCAAGTGGCTGATAGTGCCAGCCTATGTCTTACAGACTCTTAGAGGATATTGCTTTAAATACAGAAACCCTAGGGGTAAAGGGGAATTTCCCCTCCACAGTTCAACTGTTAAGATTCTTTGGCCCACAAGAGCCTGAGTCCTTACACCTGGGTGAACGGAGTGAGATGCTCTGATCTCAGGGAAGAGCAGCAACACACCCAGGTCTCTGATGTCACAAGACACAAAAAGCCTCAGTGATGATCCACCCTCTCTCTCCAGCTCTTCAACTCAGTGACTTCCCCAGGTATTTGGCTTAATCTCCCTGTTTGAGAGCCAACATCAGTCACCTTCCAGGCTGGAAGGTTATCCCTGTGTGCTGCTGACACTCTTGAAAGACATCTGTAGCATGCTGGGTTTCATCCCCATTCG
Organism: Oryx dammah; assembly: GCF_014754425.2. Taxonomy (NCBI): domain Eukaryota; kingdom Metazoa; phylum Chordata; class Mammalia; order Artiodactyla; family Bovidae; genus Oryx; species Oryx dammah. The sequence continues at coordinate 20,786,136 of NW_024070213.1, read as the reverse complement.
AGCAGACTGATCCCAAACCCTTCCTTCATCAGGGGACCCTTGAGCCCACACTGGAGGTCCCTGACCTCACTTCAGGCCCAGCATTCTAGAAGGTGGACTAGAGGGGGAGTGTGCGATGGTGGGAGGAGGCCGGCCACCTCCATGCATCTCTCTGTGGTCGCATAAGAGGCAGTACGTTTCCAGTGTCCTTGAACAACAGTCAATCTGTTTGTCCCCTCCCACTCCCTGCAGGCTGGTGTCCTTGTCGGTAGGGCTGGGGGGTGGCGGAGGGGATGGGAGAATTCCTCCTGCCTGTGTGCCCACAACCCCAGCCTGCCTGGCTCCATCAGAAATGGCTTGAGGACATGCCTGGAGGTCTGCTGGCTTCATCTGCAAGTGCTGCTGAGAGTGCAGACACGTACCCTGGGGGGCCACGAGATGCTCACCCAATGGAGTAGAAGAAGCAGAGAGAAACCAGGAATGGGTGCTTTGTAAGGCAGGTCTAATCTTTCCCAGTAAAAAAAGACCGTACTCCTAATATTGGATTCTGAGCCTGTATTGGAAGAGTTGATTTAAGTGGCTAGAAAAGGAAAAAAAAAATCTAACAAGAGCTTTCTAAAAATATCTGTTATCATCAAAAGTACTAAGAGGTGGCACCTTCCTCATAAGATGTGACTGATCTTACTTTGAGGTGAAAAAGCCACGCACGAGTCCATTTTGAAACACAGCAAGGGAAGAAGGAAAAAGGGAAAAAGTGAGGAATCTGAGGAATTTCCCGTCTGCCCAGGCTTGGCAAACACCACTGACAACTGAGACGACACACTCCTGGATCCTCCCTCTCAAATGCCCTGTGTCCCGTGGGGACCAGGAAACTTAAAAAAAAAATGCTAGGAATTGAGGGCAAAAAAAAATTAAGTGAGGATATGAAACTGACTGCAAGATGGCCTTTGGGATAGAGCAGAGAAGACCCTCTGTAAACTGCTCTGGGATAATCCACACCACCACCAAAGACTTGTCATCTAGTTTCTGGACCATAAGGCTTGTGCTGTCTTTTTTTTTTTTTTTTTTTTGCTCGGCAGCACTTGCAAACTAATCTTATGAAGCTGGGGCTTCCAGATAATCTGGACAGCCTTATGCTTTGGGGAACCACCAAGCCTCATGGTCCTCACAGCCCACTGGGGCTGCTGGTCTCACATGTATCTTTCCAGAGGACTGCAGCATCTCTGGGGCCTCTCCGGCAGGGAGCCAGATGCTGGGATGCTGGACTGATTTTTGTGGTGCCAGCTGCAAAGCACCCAGACCACATATTCCAATGTACAGGTGCTGAAAATTCCCAAGGCTCTCCATGAGGCTGAACTCTGCTGAAAGGGCATCTTAAGTTCAACAGCCAGTGAGGAGGGAGGACAGAGTGGGGACCAGGAAGGGAAGGGAGCCAGAGAGAGAAGAAGAGAGCTCTCCTTTTTCACTTTATCTTTTGTAAGAGCATTTTTTTTTTCTTTTTTCCAGCCAAGACCCAACAGCAATGGGAACAAACTTGATCCACATGGCAGGGTCAAGAGGAACCTGAACCCTTTTGCAAATATTCTCTCTCCTGACCAGCTGGGCTTCTGCACTTTGTGAGATTTGCAAAAAATAGATATATATATATATAACAGATATGCATTTCCATAGGAAAACAGCCTCAGATGTCTTCCCCTATATGAATGATGAAAAGTCAAACTGCATGGTCTTTTTAAAAAAAAAAGAACAAAAACACCATGAAACTAACAATAGGTGGAGGGGGAGGGGAGGAATCACAGACAAGAGATTCCGATCGAGAAGGAACCACGAACGTGAGTCCCAGGCTGGTGCCCTCGGCCAGAATTCCAGCGCCGCCTTTGCTGAGTGGTTTGTCTAAGGTGCTCCGCGGGGTCCCTCGCGCTGGGCGAGAGGAGTGGTACTGCCACATCCATGTCTCTTCTTTGCTGCTTCATCTTGCCCCATCCATCCTGGGGAGGAGGGTGCCCTTGGCTGCTGGCCCACTAAGCTGGGAACCACTTCCTTCAACACTCATCTTCTTGGTATATTTGTTCATCCAGCTCCTGGGACTCAAGGTGCTCCAGACGGTCTGTTCGGCCACTCATGATTTCATCTGGGGTCTTCATAAACCTTTGGGAGAGGAAACGGTGGCATGAAGAGGTTACAGTTCCCTAAAGCTGTCTTCACCTTGAATTCTTTAAAAAAGAGGGGCTCATTACCTTTACGTAGCTGGTGGGCTACTGAACCTGGTCGTTAATGCTAACCTAGCATTTTCTTAGAAAACGATAACCTGGGCTCTCACTACTTGAAAGCTGGCAAAATAACTATAAAAAAGGCTGGGAGGATGGTGAAGAAGATGGAGCAGGCAATGCATTCCTGCACGGCCATCCGAGAGGACCCTGGGAGATATACACCCATCGAATCTAACTTGAAGGATACAATTAAATGCTGGATGGAAAGCTTGGGTAACAGGGCCAGATAGTGGAGCTTTTGGAAATTCGAAAGGCCAAGAGAAAGACATTTTTTCGCATTATCACTGATGCACCCTAAATGCTAGCCATTCACTCCCTTTATTCTGTCTTCCTTGGCAGCTGGGTGCCTGCAGCAAGCCTCATCTTCTTGGTCGCTGGGTTCATTTGGAATTAACATCAGTGGCACATTCTGACCATGACCGTGGTTCAGGAAGGGAGCCTGGGTGCAAACGTTCCATCCTTACGGTAGGAAGGCCCTTTCCACAGCCTACACACCATTCCCTTCCCCTATACTCTGCCCGGTACCATATGACCTGTCTTAGAACAGGCATTTTCTGTCCTCATTCCACATTCAAAAGCCTATGACGACTTGTCAAGGATTCACTCTTTGGCCTGCTCCTTGGGCCTCTCTGTCATCTCAACCCAGGAAACTCCTGCGTTCCACTGTTTACAAGCGTGAACTCTGTTCCAGTCCGGCCAGTCTTTTTTTCTGATGCAAGTCACAGCTCATGCTGACCTCCAAACCTTTAGCTTTGCCTTTGTTTGGAACCTTCTTGACTCCTTCCCCTGTCTGAGACTGACTCATTCTCTGAGCTTGGTCTCACCATCAAAGAGCCGAAAATCTCCAAGTGTCCCTACAACTGAACACTTTACTCAATTACATACCCGGTTCCATACTGAGAAGCCTTCGTTTTGGGGCGAGTCTGGTTTTCGACATTCATTTCCTCAAAAATGACTAATCCCTTATCACAAACAGTGCTCTTCTTTCCTTCTGTCTTATTGAAATCACTACTGGAAGCCTGTGAGCCTTTCACCTCTGACTACTTTTCTGCTCATTATTGCTCATCTTTTCAAGCAGGGTAATCTGCAGCATCTGCAGCCTGTCTTCCTCTTTTATCCTGTAGCTAAAACTTCTCCCTTGACATCTGAAGTCACTAATCACCCCCTCCAGGCTGAGTCCTCAGATGTGCTGTGTCTGACCCTATCTTTGGATGGCTCTTCCATATTAAGTTCCTGATACTTCCCACCAGGCTTGTCCAGAAACATCATTGAAAGCCTCCTGAGGTTATATTAAACTGCTATAAGATGTAACCCTCTACCTTCTAGGAGCTTATGACCTACTTGTGGGGAGGAGTGCACATGTACAGCTATTAAAAACGTAAATCACGGTGTGGCATAGGGCCAAGGGAACTCAAGAGATGATGGAAGAAGATATTTGGGTGTGTTTGAGCCACTGAAGGTGGCCTCATAAAGAGAAGTAGCCCTGAGGTAGACTTGGTGGTTTATATGTTTAAAATGTTAGTGATTTCCATTTCTAACAGAGGGAACCATATTAGTGTTGGAGGGCAGCTGGCAATGTGTATTAAGAATCTAGGTGCCAGGGGAATGGACCAGAGGGAGAGACTGCTGAATCTAGGTGTCAGTTGTGAAGAACAGACATCAGCCTCCACTGCCTGGGAAGCAATAATAATGTGTCTGCCTTGCTTTCCTCTTCCAGGTCTCATGGGAGTACTTGCCATTGGTAGATTCTAACCTGGAACCTGGTGGTAAGGAATCTCAGGAAATGAGGTTCCCAGTCTTCTAGCCCCTGCAACACAGACTGGAGTAGGAACGGAGCCAGTGGACAGTCCAGCACAGGGGGGATTGGGATGTAGGAAGGCTCAAAGATAACTCTGGTGTAAAGGCTGGTTGCTTAAACAATGGTGATGCCACTGCTGATGTAACAGGAATTCTGAGGGTAGGGGGATGTCCAGTATAGGAAGAAGGCTGGTCTTGAACATTTCATGTCTGAGATACTAATGTGATATTTAAGTGGATCTTTCTTACAAGAAGCTCTTGAACATTAATCACTTCCTGATCAGAGACTTACTCATACATCTTTTGTTACCCGAATGTTATTGATTGGAGTGTTTCAGTACTTCAATTCCATAACAAATTCGATTCTGTAAAAATCCCCTGGTCAATAATGTGTTAAGATTTAGAATTCCAGGGAGATTTTACAGCTGCATGTAGAGACTTGAGAGCCCCATCATGGAGGTGATAACTAAGCTGTGTCATGGGATCCATTCATCCAGGAAACTAGTATAGCGTGGGAGGAACAGAAGCCAAGGACTGAGTTTAGGGTGGAGGATGAAGAGAAGGCATCAGCAGAGCCAGAGAACGGAGGGTTCTTTTTTGCATTTTATTCTGTTTCCAGCTCTTGAAAAGCCTTCTCTGTTTCTTTTGAAGATCACAATTATTTTTACTGCCCCTAAGTTACCATGCCTTCCCAGCACTCACACCCAGGTTCTCTGCTCTTCTGGATAATTATCCCAGTGAGCTCATGCACTCATAGTGTCATTCCGTCTCTTTCTACCCCAATCCACATCTCAAGCCCCATCTGTAACTCTCTTCTGTCCCACTTGCCAAAACCCAGAACCTAAGGTCTGGGGCCCACCTTCTCCTCAGTTTCACGTGGTCTCAACACATCAATTACCACCAGGGTCAGAGGGCTATGTCTTCCTCTCCTGATTGGTCCCTTAGATACCTTCTTCTCCCTCTTCTAACTGTATGTGATTCCCTGGGAATCACAATCTATGGTGGTAGGTTAAGTGGTTAGAACTTGTAAGCTAGGAGCAATTCTGGAAAGAGGAATGTCTAGTCCAGCAGCTTGCAGATATTTACAATGCATTGTCATAAATATATTTTACACTATGACTCATCACACACGTGCTCACATACACATCCGACTACCCCAGAAACACAATTTTCATGAATCCACACTCTTAATTCATATGACACAGTCTGATATTTTCAACTCTATCCTTTCGTATTCAGTTCTGTTCTATTTCATTAAAAAAACAAAAAACTGATTCATTAAATCTGTTTTATGACTCACTAACAGGTCATGACAAACACCGGTCCAGTGTTGGCAACCTAGAGGTCGAGGTTTGTTTAGTCCCTTTCTTTGCCATTACCTCCTCTGATTGCTCCCTTTAACTATATTGGATATAAATGCCAGATAATACTGTTTGATCACTGCATTATTTTAAAGGTGAGTCAGACTGTTGATTTACTTTTGGCTTTCTTCTAGGACAGAGATAAACAAAAAAAAATTTTTTTTTTTAATTCTAACCAACCAGCAACCTTGTCTCCAGTGAGCAGCAGTGATGGCTTTGAGGATCAGATAGGCAGGTAGAGACCTCAACAGTCTCCCTCCTCTGTCTTATTTCAAGAAAACAATATCCTCCCAGAAGAAGGAAAGGAGAAAAAGGAAGTGCTACCTGAACAAAAGCCTTTGTCCCGGCTCCTTCCTGATAATGTTTAGTTTGTAGTAGTGGCGCAGGGCTCTGGACATTTTCTCATAGGTCATGTTTGTTCTGTTCTGTTTGTTCAAAGGAGGAAGAGAGAGAAAAAAAAAAGCACAAAGACACAATGAAATGAGCCTCAGAAATAGGCGCTGGAGGAGTTATTCACATCCAGCTCCACAGGGTGCTCCCGTGACCCAGCCAGGCCCACCCCGGGCTTTGTCCCACGTGTTCCTGGCCGGGGTCTCTCCTAAGGTGAGTGCAGCCAACAAAGCACATCCCGCCTCGGCCTCCCCGACTTCCTCTCCCAGGACCACGCTCTGTCGTGCCCGAGGAATTTCCTGCGGGTCCCCCTATCTGGGGTCATCCTTCACCTTCTGACCCACAGAGAATTTCTCTTCCTTTTGCCCTTTTTAAAAGAGAAAAAACAACACACAAAAAAGTGACCTTTCTCAAACTTGTGCTTCTCGTTTGTCATTTTAAGGAAGAGATTTTTTTTTGTTTAAATTCCTGTTGTGGAAGCAAGAATAGAGCGGTCCCGAGCCCTGGGGCAAGGGCACCCTGTAGGAGCTGTGGAGCGATTTTTCTCAGTGACTCACGGGATGGAGGGTGTCCGTGGGGCCTGGCCATATTTGGTCATGGCCTCTGGCAGGGTCTCCTTAGCGGGGCCAGAGCACGGGCTGCCTGCCGTCCGGGAAACTGCAGCTGGGGCAGAGCTCGGCAGGGGCCCGCTGGGCCCTCCTCTTTGGCTGATCTGGAGCGGGGCCTTCATGGTCTCTTGTTAGCTCTGTCCCGTGTCAATCTGCCTGTGGCCAGGCCTGGATCTTGGTGACTTTTTTTTAAGTAGGAATACTGATTTATCTCAATTTTTTTTTTTTTTTAAAACAGGGGAACTCTTTTATTTTACTGTGATAAGATCACCAAACAAGAGATCTATCCTCTTAAAGTTTTAAGTGGGTAATACAGCACTTAATACACTGTATTATATATAGGTACACTGTTGTACAGCAGACTCTAGAACTTACTCATCTTGATTAATGGAAGCTTTCTGTCCACTGGTTGGTAACTCCCCATGTCTCCCCCCCTTCCCAACCCCTGGCAACACCAGTCCACTCTTGGACTCAGTGAAATTTGTCTATTTTAGATCTAACTTCATTTAAGTGAAATCAGACAGTATTTGTCTTTCTGTGACTGGCTTATTTCACTCAGCATCCTGTCCTCAAGGTTCATCCACGTTGCCACATGCAGCCAAATCTCTTATAAAAGCGTAATAATACTCCATTGTGTGTATATAGCTCGATTTCATTATCCGTTCATCTATCCGTGATGTTGAGGTTGTTTTGCCCACCTTTTACATCTATGTACTTTAACGATTTTCTTTTTTAACTATAAAAGACTAAATCTTTTAAATTCTAGTCCCTCTTCCCAAGCTGGAAAAACTGTGGGGCAGTCAGAATTCCTGCAGGGTTTGCTTTTCAGGGAGATGTTTCACAGTCAGAGGAGAAGGATTTTCTGTGTTGAACCGGACTTTAGTGACCATGGGAGTGTCTAATGGAGTGGAACAGAAGCGACACCTCCCAAAGGCCCCTCGTGAGTTACAAAGTGCCGCAGTGCATCTCTGGTCCCCAGCTCTTAATGCTGGCGTGGGCAGCAGCAGACCAGGCCGTGATGGGGGCATGATGGGTACTCATCGCGAGGCCGATCAGACTGGGAGATGCTGAGTTAACTGCAGCCTGGCACAGGACACACGGAAAGGGGCATCTTTAATTACTTCCTTCCCCTTGCAACTGTCTTAATTGTTTGTCCAGTGAGGAATAAACTGAATAATTACAGGCTGACTTAGGAAGCAGAAGACAGACAATTACCCTCCAACCCAGGGACAAAAACTGGATTTGGGCCCTAGTTTATGGAACAAATGTCTGATGCTCTTTTTACCTTATGGTTTCCCCACAGTCGAGCCAGTCCATTGGGATCCACTATCCGGAATATTTTGGATTCTTTGTCCTCCCATCGGATGAAGTTTTCGTACCGGCTGTCAGAAAGCAATTGATAGACGTAATCCCAAAGCAGTCTACAGTCTACAGAGGAAAAGGGCAAGAAAACACTGTTGACAAGGCTGCTTGTAAGTATGAAGAGCAAGAATCAAGAAAATAATCGAGGAACCACTTTTGCCTTCTTTGGATTGAGTCCAACCTCCTTGTTTTGGGAATTCCTTGGCAGTCCAGTGGTTAGGACTCTGCGCTTTCCCTGCCGAGGGTCTGGGTTCAATCCCGCAAGCCAAAACAAAATCAAAACTTTTATCAAGGCACAGAGAGACCTGGGAGATGGCGACCTTTGACCTGTGGAGGCCTTCGAGACCATCCTGGCCCAGACCCTCCCTCCCCGCAACCTCAGATGAGGACACAGCAACCTTGAAAGAGGAAAGAACTGGTCATGACCCATGATTTGAATTGGAGTAGAGCCCACAGGAGGGAAAGAACAAGCTCTAACAGGAAATGAATCGGTTCTGAAAAGGGGCTGAAGACAGGCTGGCAGGTAAAAGGGCAGAGAGTGCCCTCGTGTTCCAGAGAGGGTGGTGTGGTGTCAGGGTGGGGTGGAATGTCTTTGGTGGGGGGACAGTGAACAGATGGAGATGTGATGACTGAGGTTGGCTGTGGGAAAGGAAGACCCATGTGGTTTAAGAAAACAGTCACCTTAGAGCTACTTTGGAAGTTAATCGTTTTATTATAATGGGATCAGGGTAGAAAGGAACCCAGGGCAAAAAAAAAAAAAAAAAATCCGTTTCTCCATGTGCAGAATGATGTTGGATCACTTGGTCAGGCAACATATCTTCTTTAGCACAGGCCAGGTGCTGGGCTAGGCCTTGCCTTTTGGCTACGGGCTGGCAAATTCTACAAGAAGAGGCAGATTGCAACTCCTTGACCTTGTTCTAGCGCTTACTGGATTAGTGCCAGACAGGCTGTGGCCTGCTCCCCTGGCACAGCCTTGACAGGAGGATGGAGACAGATGTGGACTTTGTGGCTCCAGCTGACGCAGGACCAGCCTTGGGATGAGAGTCAGAAACTCACGTTCCCAGGTGTGCACTGCTGTTTTGGGGAGCACTGGCCAGCATGGCTGGTCGTAAATGAGCAATTATCGGACACAGTACATATGTTCTTCACTTTACCAGCGTTATTTCTAACCCTCACTCGGCGCGCCACCTCCTTCCTAATCCTCTTGGGCCCCAGGTCACAAGAGGATCTGAACTCTGGGGCTTCTGTATGGCCAGGAGCTACTTCCTGATAACAGGTGAGGCCTGGCACACCTGGGCAGGGGGAGCATCTAATCTTGACTTGGGCTATCTCAGAGCCAACGCATTCACTCCCAGAGCACAAAACACACCCTCCTTGGGCACACGTTTACAGGAGAAATCGAGTCAGGTCGCACTGGGCAAGCGTTTTAAATCTCCCTGGGGTTCCTCCTTCATGAAAGGGGAGCGACACCAGTGACTCTTTCTGGGACTGCTGTATGAGTGATGCTGCGAGTGAAGGAGACAGTAAGGAGTGTCACGATGACGCTGCGCGCTGGGTGCTGCTTGCAGGCACGGGCCGTGCGTGCCTCCAGCCACTTGCTTCTGACCCTCAGGACACCTGGTGCAGCCAGCAATGTCGCTATTCCTACTTCATGGCTGAGCAAGCTGGGGCTTAGAGGGTTCGGTCATCTGCTCAAAGGCACAGCTTATGACACAGGTCAGTCTGTGCCACACATCCTGCTGAAAACTGTTCTCAGAGAAGTTGGTTCACAGGTGTCTATTAGTCAAGCTTTAGGACTTTTCCAAGCAAGATGAGTGTGTCCTTTGCGAAACCCAGCTTTCCCTCTGAACAGCAGAAGGAACTGGCACACAGTGCAGCATTTGCCAGGAGGGAAAAGTATGAAAGTGTTAGTTGCTCAGTTGTGTCTGACTCTGTGACCCCCATGGACTGTAGCCTGCCAGGCTCCTCTGTCCATGGGAGTTCTCTAGGCAAGAATCCTGGAAGGGTTGTCATTTCCTTCTCCAGGAGATCTTCCCCACCCATGGATTGAACTGGGCTTCCTGAATTGCAGGCAGATTTTACCATCTGAGCCACTAGGTAAGTATCTTTTAGGCAGCAACTGTGAAACTTAAATTGGACATCCATTAAAATGACAAGATTTTTTTTTATTATTTTTTCTTCAGTTACTTATGCTTTAAATGTCATATCGAAGAAATAGTTGCCTAATCCATGGTCACAAATACTGCTGCCTATGTTTTCTTCTAAGAGTTTTACATTTTCAGTTATCTTTTTTTTTAATTTGGGTGCACTGAGATGCGGAACTTCCCTGACCAGGGATCCAACATAAGCCCCCTGAGTGGAAGCATGGAGTCTTAACCACTGGACCTCCAGGAAGTCTGACCATACATCTTTAGTATCCCTTACTGTATCCTTTTTTCCCCCGATTGATCTGTGTCTAAAATGTAATGTGGAGACTTCTCTGGCAGTCCAGTGGTTAAGAAAGACCCAGGTTCCTTCCCTGATCACGGAAGCTAAGATCCCACACGGCTTGCAGCCAGAAACTCAAAACATAATACAGGAGCAATACTATGTAACAAATCCAATAAAGATTTAAAAAATGGTGCACATTAAAAACAAAAATTAAGTTGACATGTGGCTTCTTGTGTTTCACCAAAGGACCCGTGGTGTCCTTCTTAGAGAATTTTTGGTGTTTGAACCCCACACTTATGAAAGCTGGCCAGCGATCTGTTACCAACCCTGCCTGACACTGTGCTCGTGGTTGCCAGAGGGGGAGCAGAGAGACAGCAAGGGGACCAGTCCCAGCAAGAGGAAGTACCTTGGGAGGTGAGTGCCACACGATCCCAGATTGAGAATAACTGAGCTCCTTTTTAAGGCACTTGTAAAAGGGTGACTTCAGGCAAAGTGGTGAAGTAGGCAGTGTCATTCTCCCTCTCTGCCACCTCCTCGTCTTATATCATTTTTATTATAGGTGAAAGAATAGAGAACTGAAGTGAAAGAGTGAAGTCACTCAGTCGTGTCCGACTCTCTGCAACCCTATGGACTGTAGCCCACCAGGCTCCTCCATCCATGGGATTCTCCAGGCAAGAGTACTGGAGTGGGTTGCCATTTCCTTCTCCAATAGAGAACTGAATTGCAGTTTAATTGTCCAGTTGTGTCTTACCATCAAACAGCAGATGGGTTTTAATTTCCGACAATCTCTTCCAAGTGGAAGCCATCTGACAGAATCAAATATTATCATAAAAAACGCCCTTCCACTAGGAGGAACAAAGGTGGTTTGTGAAGAGCTTCCTTTCCATGTTTCTTGACAGGGTTACAATCTTTTTTACCACCTAGAGGCTTGATGACACCTTTTGGATGCTTGTGGATGGGGAATAAGATTTTCTATAGTGAATCATTTTAATACAGTTTAATAATTGAAAAAAAACTGATTTGGTCATCTTTAGCAGTTTGATAGAAAGAACTTTTTTGCCCACACGAAGGTAAGTGATATATGGGCAGTCCTCTCAACCTTGAGAACTTCCTGGAGCTAAAATGTAAGATGAGTGTTGTCTTGACACCATCTGCTCAAGGATTTTCACTTTCATTGTTTCTGTTGCTTCTCTTTTACTGCCTTATACATTCTATTTCTCATAAAATGGTGACGTGAGAACCAGACCATTTCTCAAAGTAAGGGCTTAACCAGTTCTCGGTACCTACCACGCTGGGTTCTTCAGAGGCATCAAACTGAGAACTTTACATCGTAGATCATTTACTGAAAAAGGTCTAGAATGTGATCTGTGTTTGGTTGGTACCTGGAAGGAAGGGTTTCCCAAGAGAACGGACTTTACCTCTTGAGTTGCAAGACCATTTGTAGCCTGCAAACTTTTCTCTTTCATAAATGTGAAAAGAGCCCCAAACAAGCTGCCAATTGATCATTTTAAATGACATTTAATCCAGCAAAGTCAACTTTAGCCGAGTAATAAAAATATGTTGACATTTAAGACATTGAATTACTTGGTCACTAACAGAGGTAGCAACAGGAATTTTGTAGCACAAAGCAGTTGTTGAAGCTCACAGTATAAGTGGCTTTTATAACACTATTGATTCTTTTGTTGCTTCAGTTAAAATTTATGCCAGATGATGAAAATAACTACCTGACAGTTTTTTTTTCTTTAAAACAAAACAAAACAATTGAAATTCAAAGCCCAATGAGTTATTTTTCTAGACTTTAGTTAAATAAAAAGGCAGATTCTTTTTAATTCCCTGGGTCCTCTGAAGGCTGTTGCCATGGCCCACCAGCTGTTTTTCAGTTTTGTTAAAATCCATCCATGTCTGCACAGATACAATGTTCTTTCGTCATTAATAAAAACACTTACTACTACTATATAACAAAACCCATCAGGCTTTGAAAACAAAGGTTCATCACATCACAAAACACTTGACTAGGCATGTGAAAAATAATCTTATATCACAAAGCATTCATTACTTTTGGGTGCGTGTCTCTTAAACTAAAACCCCCACGTGCCTTGAGAAGGAAGGCCCTGTAAACAAATGTGCACGATTTTGATTCTCTCTTCCACGGGAGGAAGCTTATAAAAGGGTTTAGTGGAGTGAAGTGTTATTTTCCAATTGCAGAAAGAGAGTTCTCTTTCCTGCTGGGTGAGGTACTCTGGGTATTCACAGTTAAAAGGCACTGTCAAAAAGAAAAGGAAAAAAAGAAAAACCCTTTCTGTGGTTAGGGAGAAATATTTTCCCTCCCACGCCTGTCTCTTACCAGAGACTCGTTGTACAAGCTTATTGAGCAGACATTGTAAAAAGATGGGCAGGTCACACATAACCAACATGGTTTCCAAAAAAAAAAAAAAAAACACCAAAAACCATGCTAGACAAAACTGATGTTTAAAAAATCTGAGTGGGCAAGTCAAGCTATTGACCAGGGAATGTTTAATGATGGTGGTTAATTTAAATTTCAGGAAAGCATCTAAGAAAGCAATTTTAGGTTGTCTTAACTGCCCAAATGGAATTTTAAATGAAGGTCTGTAAACTGGAGTTCTGTGGGTATAATCACCAAGAAGGAGGGGCCTAGCGCCCCTGTCTCACTGCTTTCAAATCCTTATGAAAAGCTAACCAATTTATTTCAGGTTGAGCAACATGTAGGTAACACGCAACACAAAAAAGTTGCTTCTCTGCTTTACAGCAATGGTTCTAAACTAGGGGCAAGCTTGCCTGCTGTGGGGGATGGGGGGGCGTTTGACAATGTCTGGGGATAATTTTGGTCATTATATCTGGGGTGGAGGATGCTGTGACAGAGGCCTGGGATGCTGCTAATCTTATACAATATATAGCAAGTCCCCTATATACAAATGAGTTCCATTCCAAGAGTGCATTTGTTTAAGTCCAACACAGTCTAGGTACCCAATTAACACAATCAGCTGTATAGTACTGTACTGTAATAGGTTTATAATACTTTTCACACAAATAGTACATAAAAAATATGAACATTTTTAATATTACAGTATAGTACCTTGAAGGCTTCCCTGGTGGTGCAACGGTAAAGAATCTGCCTGCCAATGCGGGAGATGTGGGTTTCGATCCCTGGGTCAGGAAGATCCCCTGGAGAGGGAAATGGCAACCCACTCCAGTATTCTTGCCTGAGAAATTCCAGGGACAGGAGAGCCTGGTGGGCTATATAGTCCATGGGGTCGCAGGAGAGTCAGACATGACTGAGTACTAACACACGGTATCTTGAAAAGTACAGTAGTACCAGCTACGTCACTGCTGCTTTTATTCTTGCTTCTGGACAGTCCAGGCTTGAATAGAGTACTACTGTACTCTGTACAGTGCTGTACAGCAAAGTACACAAAAGCACAACCACTTTAGAGAATACACGCCAGACATGTGAACTAAAGTGATTAGACATGGGATCCCACGTTTGCATCTTGAAAGCATGCAACTTGGAAGGTTCGTATGTAGGGGACTTACTGTAATGCACAAAAGAATGCCATCCCCCCACCAACAAAGGATTATTTAACCGAAATATCGAGAGTGCCCAGCTTGAGAAACCCTGCTTACAGAAGCATGGGTTTTACACCATTGCAGGGGGTTGGCTGTCTGCAGCTTTTTTTTTTTTTTTTTCTGCCTTGATTCTAGATGGGCCATTACCTAGAAGCAGAAAGCTGATAAATCCAGTGTAGCCAACCCTGTGCTGATACACAGAGATGTGTTTACAGCAGGCAACTGCTTGTGCTCTGCTGTGGCGTAGGGAAACAGAAGCCATATGTGCACAGCAGCCAGCCAGGAGGGGGAGAAGCCGAGGCAGAGAACACAAATCTGTGCTTCCTGGCTTCACTGGAGCAGAGGGACTGCAGCTGCAAACGCTGCTAAACCTTCTCACCTTTGGTGGCAGGAGGTGTGGAGTGAGGCTGGGAAAGGCAGGAATCTGCAATCACGCCTTATAGCTGAGATCAAGCCCCCAGACAGATCGCATTAAGACCTGCCCCTCTCCCTCAAATGTGGTGGCAGTGGGGAATTGGCATCCAGGCACCACTGGGACTAGGGATGCTGTTCCAGAAACACACGCCTTTAAAACAAAGTGGAACCTCTAGTCTCCTCAAGCCCCTTCTCTTATTTCCTACCCCGTTACTGTGCTGGTACTGTGTTAACTTTTTAAAAAGGCCATCCTGAAACTTCCTTCTCTTTTAGGGCTGATTTCTTAGAGGTCCCAATGAAAAGAAAGTGCAGTGACTCAGCTAGAGTGTGTGAAGCCAGGACACTTGGGAGACTCCTGTTGAGGTGCAGTCTGCCAAAGTCTCCAAGGGTCTCCTCAAAATACAGTGGGCAAAGCCTCGGGGGAGGTGAGCAGGAGGGAAGAAGTCAGTCTCCAAGGAACCTAGGGTTCTTTGAAGGTCTGCACATCAGAGGCCAGTATCACTTGGAACAAACGTTCAGACACAAGGCTTTGTTTGGGTCAAGGCCTCCACACCCACTCTGGTGGGCAGTGGTGCTGGCCGTATCCACTGTCTTCCGCTTGTTAAACCCTTGAGCAGAGCAGGGACACTAACTCATAGAAATTAACCTGTTTGTGCTAATATTTGCGTAGTGTTTCTTTAGTGCTCAAGTGCCCAGAAATGGGTATCAGTATCTGCATTATTATCGATAAGGCAACTGGGCTTCAGCAATCTTAAGTACCTCAGCCTGGGAGTCAAAGGCTACATTCTAATCGTGTTGATTCCAGATGTTATATGCTCTTCCCCAGGAATCATCCAAGCAGCCGTGGATGAAGGCCCTCGGTCAGGAGCCAGAGAGGGCTCTGGGTCAGCAGAGGGTTACCTGCCTGAGACAGTGCGGGAGGACATGGCTCTCCCAGCCGGTACTAAATCCCTGAGGCCCCTTGGCTTACTGAGATATCCCATGACCCTGTCCTTTTTTCCAAACACAATATCTACAAATGTGTGTGTGCATACTGCCATACCTTACCACAAAGGCTGCCCTCATCACTTTGATACAATCCATTAAGACTGGCCTTTTAGGAGGTCTTTCTTTCTTCAGGGCTGCTCCTGAAGCAATACAAGTCCATGTGCTTCCTGAGGATGAGCCCCCAGGTGCTGTCCCTGGAGTCTTGGGCTTATCTGATGTCTGATTAGATGATTAGAGGCTCCAGGGTTGAAAGTCTGTGCTTACAGAGCTCATCCAGCCAATAAAACCAGATCAAAAGAGGACAGTGCTCTGTGACAAGTAAGCAATATGGGAGATTCGATGTCTCCTTGATGAGAAACCTTTTGTTTCTGTTAAAAATACAACCTTGAGAGAGAATACATATAGTCTCAGATCCTTTGAGGATCTCAGATTGCCAGGCCAGCATTATCAGAGGGTTGGAAGTGAAGTGCACACGGCCTGGGGGTGGCGTGGGGAGAAATCTGCTTTATCTGCAGTAGAAATCAACTCACCAGTGAGATCCTCGAACCATGAAAAAGCTCACGTTTGCACAGAAAAGCAAGAGATGTCATCACCGACTCAATGAACATGTGTCTGAGCAAACTCAGGGAGATGGTGAAGGACAGGGAAGTCTGGTGTGGTGCAGTCCCTGGGGTCGCAAAGAGTCAGACACAACTGAACAACAATAGCAAAAATTGTGAGGTAAGCATAGGACAAGATGTTCTCTATTTGGATGGTCCATGGACTTTGAACAACCAATTCAGTACAGGCTTCTACAGCCCCCACTTTTGGGGAGCAGATGAATAACTTCGAATGGATTATCAACCACATTGCCAATGAATCTCGCTTCCTTAGCCGACTTTTTGGATTAAGGCCAAGGAAGGGATAAGCAGACAGGAAGTCTGGTAACTCAGGTTTTAGTGGAATTGTAGAAGTTTAAGAAAGCCAAAATGACTTCGGTTTTTTCTTTTAAAACTGAGGTGTCTATGGTTAAAACCAAAGCGGGGAGCTTAGCTTGTCTGATGGCATAAAGTAAGAAGCACATTGCCTTCTGCCAGAAAGGACACCACGTTTGGCATTTAGAGAAGCTTCACCCTATCACCGAGCAAAATGCCTGGCACAGAGAGAGACCTGAGAATTTTGGAATGAGTGAGTGATCTGAACTACACAGTTCAAGTAGGCAGCCCGACACTTTCTGTTCTTCAGCTGTATTTTATGTTAATAATGTTATTGTAAGTACTCTGGGTGGCTCAGCAATCAGCCTGCCATCAGGATTTATCTCCCTCCTTACATCGCTTGCCATTGTTCCCTCCACATGTCTTAGGCATGCCTCATTCTTTGAGGTGTAATTCCTGGAGAGCAACGACGGCATTTTCTATCCTGTGAATCCTCCATACCTATGATTTCAAAGCAGACAGTGCCATAGAACAGGGAGCAGCGGACTCTTTCTGTAAAAGGCCATCTGTAAATATAATATTTCAGGCTTTGCGGGCCGTCCTGTGTCAGCTGTACCTCCTCAACCCCGCCAAAGCAGCCACAGACAATACTAAGTGAATGGGTTTGGCCGTGTGCCAATAAAACTTGACTTACAAAGACAGGCGGTGGCTGACTTGGCCCATAGGCCAGCGTTTCCAGTCCCTGGGCCTAAGGAAACAAATGCGCTGGAAAAAACACTGGATGAAGCTCGAGGCTGAATGCTTGACGTGCCTGAAGCTCAGTTTCTCCATCTGTAAAAGATGCTTCTAGCTTTGAAGTCAATGAGTTGTAAGAATGATTTCCAATATTATACTGAAAACACAGCATCACCCTTGCTACCCTTCTTCAATTTATGGTGCTCACTGCCAGTACCAGTCTTTGGCTATGAAACGCATCAGTGAGACAGACACAGGCCAGTAAAACTTTGGTGGGCTAAGAAAATGCTAGAAGGTGACATATGCTTTCACCTCCCCCCAAGTAATCCTTTCTGCATCGCACATACCACTGGCTCTTTTTTTTAAAAAAAAAAAAAAAAAAAAAAAAACCAGGAGGGAAAGATATATGCACTTATAGCTGATTCACATTATTGTATGGCAGAAACCAAAGCAACATTGTAAAGCAATTCTCCCCTAATTAAAAATAAATTAAAAAACAGAATTCAGGAATCTTCTCATTCTGTCCCACAAATGCCAGCCATTTCAACTTATTAAACTCAGGAACAGTCCTTATTCTTTGAAAAATAAACACCACCTTTCAAAATAAGCTACATGTTCTATTTCAATTGATCTAATTTGTGGTTTGTATTTAAACTGTCAACTACCTCCTAGATGAATATTTACTGAATAATACTGAATCTTTTAGTTTTTCCACCAGGTAAATACCTAAGTAAACTACCACAACTTGCATGCAATCTCTAAAGTGTATGATGCGTCCCAATTTCGGAGAGATAAAAACTGAATTGAAAAATCCATTTTTAACAAACCTGGATTCTGGAGTTTACATTTCTATGTGAAACCTAGAACAAATATACTGGGGCTTATCTTGCTTTGGCGTTTTCTCTATCTGGAATGACCTCTTTTTCCTCTAATCTCTACGTGTTCATACTCTAAGCATTCATCTAAGCCTAGCCAAAAGCCAGCTCCCCATGAAGGCCTCCCGACACCCCTACTCTGACCTCTTACAGCACTTAATGGGAGTCCCTGGAAGGTACCATGAGCTGCAGTTGTAGTCAATTGTCTTCAGCTCTTTCACAACAAAGATTGTGTCTTACAATCTCCTTGAACACCCAACCCCCATGAATGCAGATGAGTGCCATAAACACAGAAGGTGTCCAAAGGCATATGCCCAGGACTATCTGAGTTGACAAGACCTTTTCATCCACATTCACAAGCACTGTTCTTACCCATATCCTCCAGCTACAGTCTCTGTCAGCGTGACACAGCAGCACCTTTGGTGCCCTCTAGGCTCAGATGGCCAGTTCAAGTTCGATGCATGAAGCAGGGAACCCAAAGCTGGTGCTCTGGGACAGCCCAGAGGGATGGGCTGGGGAGGGGGTTCAGGATGGAGGGGACACATGTATACCTGTGGCCAATTCATGTTGATGTACAGCAAAAACCATCACAATATTGTAATTATCTCCTAATTAAAATAAATATAAAAAACGCATAAGGAGCTAAGTTTTCTCACCTAAAAGCTGCTTTATAGAGATCTGAAGGGCTTTTATCACTGTTCAGTAATGAAAGGACTTTACACTGTACGTAAGAATCACTCAATGAATTCGACTGCCAATAACAGAATAAATTCCACAAGGATCTGAGTTGTCCAAGAAGATACCAAAATGGGTTGGAGAGACAGGGAGATCCCAAATGAAACAAAGGAGCCTGGAATTATGATGGGTTCTATTCAGAGGGTCACAGGATTAAGACTAAATATTAGATAATAGATTTCCATCTTCTTTCACCCTTCAGAAACACTGCCTTTTGATTATATTAGCTAATCCTGGATTTGGTCAAATTACTGAACACAGACATATGGCGATTATGAAATCTGGGAATATACCAACAGAGTAGAACAATTTTTAAGACAGCCATATTAAAAAATTTCTAGACCTACTAACCAAGGGAAAAACAGCTCTAAGTCTAAACAATTTAACTTGACACATGGGGCTTATCTTGGATTCCTACAGAGGAGGTGACAAGACAGATGGTGATCAGGAAGTAGGGGGGATGGTGCTAGCGAGGGCCGTCCTGCAGCCACATCATCCAGCCACCGTGGCCTCCACTTCTCTGCCTCAGTCTCCTCCATGGTTTCCCCTGTAAATGATCCCTTCCATATAAAATGAATTCAGCAATGACTAGCTCCTTTTACAGAGCTGTTCTGAGGATTACAAACAAGTAGCAAGTACCCTCAGAAGGTTCAGAACTGCTGTACAAGACAAACAGGGCAGATACAGACAAGAAGGGAATGCCTGGAAAGCTCAGAACAGGTCATTTCTATTATTCACAGGAATACACTGACCGCATGCTTTTCCTCCATCTATCTGGGAAACGCACATGCTTTGCAGAATAAGCAAAGCTACGTTAACCCCTGTTCTTTCTTTTCACAATTTTTTTTTTCTCTCCATCATTAAAAAAACTTTACGTAAAGGTAGATAGAACAATAATGTAAATCTCTATGCATCCAATACCCAGCCATATAGCCCTTGGGTTATAACTAACCTTATTTTACCCACAGAAGGAAATGGCAACCCACTCCAGTATTCCTGCCTGGGAATTCCCATAGACAGAGGAGCCTGGTGGGCTGCGGTCCATGGGATCGCAGAGTTGGACATGACTTAGCGAATGAACCACCACAACTATGCATTCCTCACTTCCAGCCCTGTGGGATGCTTTTGAATCACATTCTAAGCATAGACCATTTCACTTTTCATAGTTTTTTTTTTTTCTTTTTGAAACATATAAGTCACAGCTCTTTGATTTTCTTGATTCAACATTCCTGATGTAACTTATTTATAGTGGTAAAATTGAGGTGCTATCAGAGGTGCCCTTGGGGCCAGAGAAAAATTTAGAAACAAATGACTTCAACAAAAAAGAGATAGCAAGTCAAGACAGAGGTAAAGTAGCCTTAGGACCTGTGTTATCATGATGTTGTGAGCCCTGCTTCATCCTGTGGTTCAGCTGGATCTCAGTCCTACAGCATCAGCTCAAGGAGGAAGGAGAATGTCTCACGCTTCCCTGGACAGTCTGACCTCTCTCCTGCCTCCATGTCTCTCTTGCACTGTTGTTCTTTAGTTGCTAAGTTGTGTCTGACTCTTTGCGACCCCCTGGACTGTAGCCCGCCAGGCTCCTCTATCCATGGGATTTCCCATGCAAGAATACTGGAGTGGGTTGTCATTTTCTCCTCCAGGGGAATCTTCCTGACCTAGGGATCAAACCCATGTCTCCTGTGTCTCCAGCACTGTCAGGCAGATTCTTTACCACTGAGCCACCAGGGAAGCCAGTCTTCCCGTTACTGGACCCATAACCACTTTCAACTTCGACCTATCTTCCTTCCTCAATTCCTCCAGTCAAAATGCTTCTTACTGGGACTTTTCTGGTGGTCCAGTGGCTAAGATTCCACACTCCCAATGCAGGGGGGCCTGGGTTCCATCCCTGGTCGGGGAACTAGATCCCACATGCCACAACTAAGAGTTTGCATTTCACAGCTAAGATCTGGCGCAGTCAAATAAATAAAATATTAAAAACTTTTTACTCGGCACTACATCCACACCACACAATAGGTACTCAATAAATGCTTGTGCTTTGACTGAACGGGGCAGAGGACTTATCTCCTTCTGTCTTATACCTTAGTGGTTTCACACTTGTCTCTCCTCGTAAATTTTAAATCGCAGAGGAAGTAATTGTGTTTAATCAGCTTTGTGTCCTCTACATCCTAATGAGTTTATCTGTACACAGTAAGTGCTCAAAAAGTGTCTCGTGACCAGAGAAGAGCTCTAGGAAAAGCCCTAACTTTGCCAAGAGGTGAGAGGATTATAAAAGCTTCTGGAGAATGACTTCATGTAAATTATGGGCTGCTACTGCTGCTGCTAAGTTGCTTCAGTTGTGTCCGACTCTGTGCGACCCCAGAGACAGCAGCCCACCAGGCTCCCCCGTCCCTGGGATTCTCCAGGCAAAAAACACTGGAGTGGGTTGCCATTTCCTTCTCCACATGAGCAAAAATACAACATGGTGATTTTTTTCACTGGTTTCTCATCTTAGGGAAACAAATTTGGGCTTGTCATCATCAAAGGAAAAGAATTCAGGCGTGGCTTCCTCTGTGCAAATGACCGAACAACACCCTAATCCTACTTTTCTCTCCTGCCTCTTCCCAAGGTGAAGGCTACATGGAGTTACTGCCCAGAGGATGGAAATCCAGGTCTGAATCTGAGACAGAGGTCCTCTGTGCTGTGCCTGCTCATTAATTAGCCACTGGAAACTCCAGGACAGAGCCATTAACATGCTCATAAACCTTTGATTTTAAATGTTTTCGCTTAGCCACAATCCTAATGTGACTCTCCTTGTACGCTGGTCGGAGGACATTTGTTTCTTCACATTTCTGAGGCTCATTAACTCCAGCAGCCCAGCGCCTCATTAACTAGCCCATTTAGGGAATTTCGTCTCCTGCCGGCAAAGCCTCCATCCCCTGGCTTCCAGAGGCTCTGGAGGGCACCTAATTGGGACGGCGTGGGGGCTCCCGGGAGGGCGGGGGGCTCACCCACCTGCTATCAAAGCCTCCCCCCTCCCCCTGGCCTCCCAGAGCCTCTGGAGAGCACCTAATTGGGATGGTGTGCAGGCTTCCGGGAGGGCGGGGGGCTCACCCACCTGCTATCCTCCCGATGGGCACAGCGTGCTCCTCGGGCGGTGAGACGGAGACCATGATGTGGTTCATGTAGGCCAGGTCCTCCCGATGCGAGAGGTTGATGGGCTTCCCTTCCCGGTGCAGCCCGTCCTCGGAGAGCCGCGGCTGCTTGAAATCCACGGAGTGTCGGGGGTTCAGGATCAGAGGGTGCATGATCGGGCTGGGCATCAGCTGGATGACCCGCGTGCCCTCCTGCCGGGGGCTGGAGGGCCTCGGGTGGGGCTCGGATGACGGTGGGCAGTGGTTGTTCTCCATGGGAGACACTGACAGCGGGTAGGGCTCCTGGTGGTTGTTCTCCTGGTGGAGCCTCGGTCCCTGGGCCCTCTCGGCTGGGGAGAGGCGGCGGATCATGTTGTCCAGGGGGGACCGGAGGGGCCGCTGCTCGGGGTCGGGAGAAGGCCGGTGGTTTGTTGTGATGGGCGACCTGGAACGGTGCAACAGTTCAATGGTGGGAGGGTTCTGGTGTACGTTCTCGGCCGACGGCCTCGAGGTCCTCTGGACACCGTTATCTGTAGGGCAGAGGGAAGGACAGTCAGAGACCCCGATGGATGCTCAGGGGAGGGAACCCCACAACAGTCGTAAAGGTGACAAGCATGGAGCACGTGCAGGTGTGGGAAGACCCTTTTCCCCCAGATGAGGGGTCTTTTTCCCTGCTTAAAAAAAATTAAATTGCACATACTTAAAATTCTTTCCCTGCCCCTGGAAAAGCGAAGAATTTCTACCAGTATTCCATTTATCACTTATTCGTGGCTTATAAACACAAGGAAGCCACACACTCATTCTTTATTCATTCTTTATCTTTTTGTTACTTGACTCTTTAGTGTGGTTTTTCAGGGCCCTTGAGGGTCTCTCTCGAGAGGCTTTCACCGACTTACATTTTCATAACCCAATTTTCATATTCTCTGCTTCCAGGAGTTGTTGCTATTAATGATAAAGATGATGAAAATAATAAAGCAATTACTGTATATTCTATGGATTGGATTATATTGTTTAAAATTTATAACACACCCTGGTGACTCAGATGGTAAAGAATCTGCCTGCAATGCAAGAGACCTCAGGTTTGACCCCTGGGTCAGGAAGATTCCCTACAGAAGGGAATGGCAACCCACTCCAGTATTCTTTCCTGGAGAATTCCATGGTCAGAGGAGCCTGGGGGACTACAGTCCACGGAGTCACAACGCATTGGATACAACTGAAGCCACTAACCCTTGGACACAAGTAGAAGATGCTGCCGTTACTCCTGTTTATAACAGGAGAGAAAAATGGAGGCATAAAGAAGGTAAGCAGGGACTTCCCTGGTAGTCCAGTGGTTAAGAATCTGCCTTGCAATGAAGGGGAGAAGGATTCGATCCCTGTCAGGGAACTATGATTCCACATATCACCAGGCAACTAAGCCCGCACGGTCTATAGCCCATGGACCACAAGTTGAGAGCCCGAGCGCCCATGGCAAAAGATCCCACATGATGCAATGAAGATCTTGTGTGCCCCAACTAAGACTGACACAGTGAAATAAACAAATATTCTTAAATAAAAAGTTAAGCAACTTGCCCAAGGTCATTCTATAGCCTTATATGCCCACTAGAGCAGCTACCTCTTTGCTATGTAGAAACTGGGGGCAGCAGAGGGTGGTGTGGGGTCAGGTGGCGGGAGTTGTATCAAACCCTGCTCTGAGCAGGCATAGTGGGCCTGATTTACAATGACAGTCTCGCACTTTAAAGAACATTTAGAATCATGTTGTTTCTGAATGCACAGTCCCTACAAATGGTCAGACAGGTAGAGTGAAGGAGGCAGAGTGGACCCCTGACAATAAATGCCTCCATCCTATCCCACCTGAACGCTCCAGCTGGAGACGTTTGAGCAAAGACAACATCAGCAGTGTACACAGCTCAGTAGCAGAAGTAGCTCCGTGGGCTGGGATGAGGGAGGGACCAGCAAACATATAGCTTTAGGAGGCCCTGTTCTTAACAGGGTCAGAAGTGCAGAAATCTGCCTACAGACACGGAGCTTTCTCCAGAGTCCCCCACTCATCTCAGTGAGGTTTCTCTGGCCACATCTGTTCCCAGAGCTGTTTCACCAAAAGCATGTGTATACCTGCAGGTCCTTGTTCTGGTCAAAGACTTGTCCATGGTTCTAAGTAAAGCAAGACAAAGTCATCTCCTTTCACCATGACATCAGTATCTATATGAAGAACATATAAAGGGGACCTGGGAATCTGATAGGGTTAGCACACAAGA
Organism: Oryx dammah; assembly: GCF_014754425.2. NCBI lineage: Eukaryota > Metazoa > Chordata > Mammalia > Artiodactyla > Bovidae > Oryx > Oryx dammah. The sequence continues at coordinate 20,762,329 of NW_024070213.1, read as the reverse complement.
GTCAAAGGTGGTCATTTCTTAAAGTTTAACACAGGGATAACAGGAAAATGGGGACTCCACCAGATCTCACCAGTCATATGAGATGGTGAACAAAAGGAATATTGTTCATGATCATCTGCCTGAAAGCAAAGGGCTTACTTTGTAATCACTATATAACATGCTGCTATGAATTTAAAAGTGCTTAATCATTGGATTGGCTTCCCAGGTGGTTCAGTGGTGGTTCAGCCTGCAACGCAGGAGATGCCAGAAATGCAGGTTTGATCCCTGGGTCAGGAAGATCCCTTGGAGGAGGAAATGGCAAGCCACTCCAATATTCTTCCCTGGAGAATCCCATGGGCAGAGAAGCCTAGCAGGCTACAGTCCATAAAGTCACAAAGAGTTGGACATGGCTAAGCACGCACACAATCATTGGAATAGCTACCAACGGAAGACTGATTTAACACATGAGAGTCTCTAAATGATGAAGGATACACAGCTATAAAACGGAATAAGGAGTACCTTGATATTGTGCTAAGGACCAGTCTCCAGGCTCTATGGTTAGATAAATAAAGTAAGGTGAAGTTCTATGGTATGCTATCATTTCTCTCCTCATAAAGAGGATTCCAGTTTCAATAATGGCAGAGTGACTTGTAGCAGACTAACTTCCCTGTGTGTCTGGATAAAATGTATTTATAAAAGTTATTGAGGGACTTCCTTGGTGGTTCAGTGGTTAAGACTCTGTGCTTCCAGTGCTTTCAATCCCTGGTCAGGGAACTAAGATCCCACATGCTTTGAGGTGTGGCCCAAAAAAAGTTATTGAGGGGACTTTAGTCTTGCAAGAAAGGAAATGTTCAGAGTGAGATCCAACTTTATACAGCTTTCACCCAGACAGTAAAGAATCTGCCTGCAATATGGGAGACCTGGGTTTGATCCCTGGGTTGGGAAGATCCCCTGGAGAAGGGAATATCTACCCACTCAGCAGTATTCTGGCCTGGAGAATTCCATAGACAGAGGATCCTGGTGCACTACAGTCTATGGGGTTGCAAAGAATCGGACATGACTCAGTGACTTTTACTTTTTCAGAGTGACCTCTCCAGTCCATGTAGTCTGGGGCAGCTAGAAAAATAACAGAAAGTTGCTTGAGATGCCAGGGATAGAGTATGAAGCTACCAGAAGGGAGAGGGGATGAAAACCAAAAGCCTGAGAAAATTTCCATAAAGAAGGGAGCCTCAGAAGGAGTAGCCACTAACAGGCACATAAAATTCTCCCAAATCCTTAACATGTGCTCCTGAACAGCAATGTGCAGGGGAAACTCCAAGGAGCTCAATGAAAGGCAACAGCTGTATGGTTTAAAGACATGAGCAGAAATCTCAGCTGCTGGTCACAGTACTAGAGGCAGAGTTCTGAGGTGGAGATCTATCAAGGAAGACTCTGAAAACACCGCAGGCTATTTATTACCGCAGAATGGTCACACCTTTGGAGTAAGGACTAGTGCTTTAGGAAAAAGGGATCTGCTTGAGGACTAAAGGTAAAACTGAAATAGATGTTCCCTAGCCAATTATAAGATCTAGCCTCCACAAAATCAAAGTGATCAGCCAGTTATTTAACTGCCCGGTAGCAGAAAAATCAACACTTTTCAGAGGAATATAACATAATCCAGCATCTCTATAATATGTTATTTATAATATTAAGTATCCACTAAAGATTTCCTAGACATGTAAAGAAACATAAAAATAAGACCCATATTCGAGAGGGAAGGCAGGCAATAGAAAGAGACTCAGATAATCTAGATACTGGAAGGAGCAAATAAGAAGTTTAAAGTAGCTATTTTAAATAAGTTCAAATACTTAAAGATAATGGTGGTAATGACTGATAACAGATGAAGATCATCAGAAGAGAAAAAGAAACTCTCAGAAAAGGTTTTTGAACTGAAAAATACAGTACTTGAAATACTGGACTGGAGATGGGAGATGGGTTAGCAAATATGAAAACAGATCAATAAAGATTAAAGAAAAAGAAATAGATCTTCAGTGACCGGTGGGAACAGTATGAAATGGTCTAAAAGAGATGTAATTGGAGTTCAAGAAAGTGAGAATTTTTTTTTTTTAATGGAGGAGGGTTTTTATCTCCCACCAACACATTGGACAGGGAGGCCTGGCGTGCTGCGATTCATGGGGTCGCAAAGAGTCGGACACGACTGAGCGACTGAACTGAACTGAACACATTCTTAAAAACTGTGTTATTTTAAAGCAAATTATAGATTCTGATGGTGGTGGTTTAGTTGCTAAGTTGTGTCTGACTCTTGTGACTCTATGGACTGTAGCCTGCCAGGCTCCTCTGTCCATGGGATTTCCTAGGCAAGAATACTGGAGTGGATTGCCATTTCTTTCTCCAGGGGATATTCCCTACCCAGGGATTGAACCCACGTCTCCTGCATTGGCAGGCAGATTCTTTACCACTGAGCCACCAGGGAAGCCCCAGAAATTCTGATATCCTATCCTAAATACTTATGTGCTCATCTAAGAAAATAAGAGTTGGACACGACTGAGCAACTGAACTGAACTGAAGAAAATAAAATGATTTTCCTGCACAGTCACTGTAACATTGTCAAACAAGAAAAAACAAAGAATGAGGAAAAAAAAAAAGAAGAAATAATGGCCAAACTGTCCTCAATTTGTTAATAACAGTAGCAATATACAAACTTAAAGATCCAAGAAGCTCAGAAAATTCCAAATAGGATAAATACAAAGAAAGCCACATCCAGGCACACAAACTGCTGAAAACCAAAAATAAACAGAAAATTGTGAAAGCAACCAGAGAGAAAATACACAGGGGAAAAGTTATATTAACTATGGCTAACTTCTTTTTTAAACACCTAGAAAGTGTGCAAGCATGTGCACAAGAAAAATAAGGACAGACTTCCCTGATGGTGCAGCAGCTAAGACTCTATGCTCCCAAGGCAGGGGGCCTGAATTTGATCCCTGGTCAGGGAACTAGACCCCATATGCCACAACTAAAGAGTGTGCATGCCTCAGCTAAGACCCAGTGCTGCCAAATAAATAAATAATAAAAAATAAAATATTAAAAAAGAAAAGATATGGATGGAGACATATAGATTGAGACTCAAGAAACGCGTCAACTGTTTGCAATGAAAAAACAGATCCTTGCTTAGATTGTGATTCAAACCAACTGTAAAAACATTTATGCAATAGCTGGAAAATGTGACATTAAGAAAACAGCTGATGATACTGAGGAACTATTAGTTTTCAGGTGATATGATGGCTCGGTGGTTATGATTTTATAAAGGAATTAAAGTGCTTAATCAACCTTGCAAGGGTATAGGTTGGGATGACAAGTCCTAACTTCCTCACTTTAATCTCAATGCAGACAAAAGCTTGCAGGACCCTGATTAGTCCAGGAGTTAACTTTAATGGCTGAAATTATTAGTATGACAGAAATGATCTGCAATCATCTGAGGATGAGGCAAATTTTTCTTTTCATAGCTAATATGGATCTTAATTCTGCATCCACAAAAATGAATTTCTCTTTTGTCCACGTCACAGCATATCATCATTGTAAGCAATATTTAAGACAGTTGCATTTTGAAGTTTCATATATTTTATTCTAAATGCCATTTATAGAATGTCTCCGTTTCCTTAAAAGCTTATTAAGGTTTAAAAATACTTAAGGATGATGAAGACCATGTACTGAGAAATCCTATTTCCTGAATCCATTTCCTGTCTTACAAATTTCAAAACGGACACAGGCTTTGGCCAGCAGCCTGGTTACCTGCAGGTTTTCTTTGATGTCCCAGGCGTCAAGGCTCAGTGGATGGGTGTGCACTTAGGGCAAGCCTTAGGAAGTCTGGGAGGACTATGAGAGGAAGAACTTTTCATGCCAAGGGTAAAAGAGGAACTGATGTAATGTCCTGGAGAGATTTCACTCTCTGTTCCTGCCCAGATTTTGGGAACAATGAGGGAGAGAGACAGCGCTCTGGCTTATCCATCTCTGATGTTACTTTTGACTCAGGATCTGGGCAGAAACAGGACTTGGATGGGCTTGATTTATTTATTTCTCTGCAGACACCACTGAAAGAGGAAGTACTTGATGAAGTTGATAACATTAACTGTGGAGAACTGGAACAGAGGGTATTTAATTCCAGGCTCCTGGTGGTCTGGGCACAACCACTGTCAAGGCTGAAAGGTCTGCAATGAGCCCTTCCAAGCTTTGTTTCAGTTTGCAAAAAGCACGCGCCCACGTATGAAGAGGGCTCTGATGTTGCTACCCTGCTGCCTCTGTTATTATAAGTTGGCAGCAGGGTATGGAAACTTATGAGACCAGAGCCGCCAGGCAGAGAAGCTCCGGACACAGGAAATGCACTAAGCGGACAGTGGGTGCATTAAATCCCCTAGATGTAGGAGTCTTCTGTCTAAAACAAGAAGATGTTTTTTTGGTCTGGCCTTGATGTCTGGGTTTGTTCTTGGTGAACTGCCCAGCTGGAAAACTGGGAAATTATCCACATTGCCCTTGGTCTGAAGGTCTTGATATAGTAGGGAAACGTGCAAGGAAGAGAGGAAAGGCCACATACAATTGGTCACTTGGGATTTAGAAAGGGGGTGGGGTGCGGTGGGGCAGGAAACGTAGCTGGGACTGGTAGGGGACCTCCTTCTGGTGGAAAGTACTTTCTGACCCCAAACCTTTCTCCTTGTAGACCTCTTCTAGACACAAATAACCCCTTCTTCTCACTACCAAAAAGCCCCCAATAAGGTAGGACCTTAAATGTGATGGTCACAAAAAGAAGTCTGATTTCTTTTCTTATCCTCTTTCATTTATTAGTAAAGTTTTTCTACTTAAAATTCATCAAAATTCAACCTCATTTAATCACACTGGGCTTCCTTGGTGGCTCAGATGGTAAAGAATCTGCCTGCAATGCAGGAGACCCAGGTTTGATCCCTGCGTTGAGAAGATCCTCTGGAGAAGGAAAAGCCTACCCACTCCGGTATTCTTGCCTGGAGAACTGCATGGACAGTCCATGCAGTCCCGAAGAGTCCCATGTGACTGAGTGACTAACACTTTCCACTTATTCACATTATGTAATAAATAACTAGTAGACCTTAAAAACAAAGCAAAACTGCCTTTGGTTAAACTCTTGGTTTTTGACTAGGAAATTTCCAGGGTAGAGCAGAGGCTAAGGTCAAGTTTATGTCTCCCATACCAGGATCACACTTCCCTGTTGTGTTATCCCTAAGGCTGTGGATGATAATAAGAGCCACTGGTCAGGGAGATACAAATCAACAGGCCCAGCAGGTAACTCTCATTCATCATCCTCAGTACACTGGGACCTAGATTTTTTTTCTCCCTGAAAACACCATTTCCCAGCTGTTTTGTAAAAGATTAGCAGAAACCATGGGTGATATAAAGACCCACACAAAAATTAAAGACTCTCGGTCTTGAGATGGAATTGAAAATAGATTTCACACATATAGTCAGGCTCTGTCACTTCTGTTACGAGTTGATTTGTGCTCCCCCACCCCCAAATTCATGTGTTGAAGTCACCACCCCCTAGTACTCCCTGAAGAGATCTTATTTGGGAAAAGGGTCATTGCAGATGTATTTAGGTAAGAGAAAGTCATACTGGAGTAGGGGACCCCTATTCTGACATGACTGCTGCGCCCCTGAACAGGGGAGGCTGGACACAGACATGCACTCGCTGCACAAACCGGAGAGGTATGTTTTGTCACAGTCCTTACAACACGAACTGAAGCAAAGACCTTTCGGCGATGCCAACCGTATGTGTGGTAGTCTTTCAGATGCACAGTATGTGAAGAGTAAGGAAACGTGGTCCTGGCTCTCAAGGGTGTCATAGTCTCATGGAGAAGGCAGACATGGCAAAACAGCAATAAAAGCCTACAGGTGCTGAATGAAGAGTCAAGGGACAAAGGAGGAAAGCCACGCAAGACCCATAAGCCAAGGATCTCCAAAAACTGCTGGCAAACCACCAGATGCTGGGAGAAGCACAGCACAGATATCCCCCAGCTTCAGAAGGAACCCATCTTGCTGAGACCTTGCTCCTGGACTTCCGGCCTCTAGAGCTATGAGGCAACGCACTTCTGTTGTTCAAGCCATGCAGTGCGTGGCAGCCCTAGAAACTATCCCCGCTATCGCCTTTCCAAGACGTTCAGCTAAGACTTCCCACTGACTTTGTGCCTGCCCATTTCAGTGTTCCCATCTCACTCAACTCCCCTGTCACATTCAGCAGTCACTGAATTCCCCTGTAGGCCCCCAGAAGAAAACTGCCCTAGCTTGGAGTGCAGGATTCACACAGGTCCAAGGTCAAACACAGTAAATCCTCTGGAAGCGTCTAGAATTTTATAATCATTGGGTGAAAGGGGTTGAAAGAAACTAAACATGGGAATTCCCTGGCTGTCCAGTGGTTAGGACTCTGTGCTCTCACCGCTGAGGGCTCAGGTTTGATCCCTGGTCAGGCAACTAAGATCATACAAGCTGTGTGGTGTGGCCAAACACTAAAAAAGAAACAAAACAGGGGACATGTAGGGCTCTGAGGCTTAATCTTCATCACTGTGTGCAGGATGGCCTCCAAAGGGCCACCCCTGCTGGTGGTTCAGTGCAGACAGTGTGGGCAAGTCCACATCAGCCATAGAGGAGGCTTTGTGCTCCTGGCTGCACACTGGCTCTGCTCTTTGCAGGGGATGCAGAGGAGTTTCCCTCAGTCTCAAGAAAGCCCCACAAAAGAAGTGAATGGAGAAATCAAGCAATCAGGCTGCAGACGAGCCAAGTGGCCATTTGGAGGTAAATACTGTGGGCCATTTACAGGGAGGGGGTAAGGTAGTATGAGGGTCAGAGGGGAAAGAGCAAGATGATGTCATCAGAGGACTTCCTTCTCTGGAGGTGAGCCCAGTCCCCCGCTAGCTCCCTAGTGTGCACGCCTGCTCAGTTGCTTCAGTCGTGTCTGACTCTTTGCGACCCCATGGACTGTAGCCCACCAGGCTCCTCTGTCCATGGGATTCTCCAGGTAAGAACACTGGAGTGGATTGCCATGCCTTCCTCCTGGGGATTTTCCCGACTCAGGGACTGAACCTGTGTCTCTTATCTCTCCTGCATTGGCAGGCAATTTCTTTACCACTAGCGTCACCTGGGAAGCCCTCTGAGCCCTTATCTCAAAGAAATCAGATGGCATTTCCCAAGGAGTAAGAGAAGCGACTGATGTTGAAGCTGAAACTCCAATACTTTGGCCACCTGATGGGAAGAGCTGACTCACTGGAAAAGACTCTGATGCTGGGAAAGGTTGAAGGCAGGAGAAGGGGACGACAGAGGATGAGATGGTTGGATGGCATCACTGACTCAATGGACATGAGTTTGAGTAAACTCCGGAGTTGGTGATGGACAGGGAGGCCTGGCATGCTGCGGTCCATGGGGTCGTAAAGAGTCGGACACGACTGTGTGACTGAACTGAACTGAAGAGGAAGTCTCCTGAACACTTCCTGGTTACCTAGGGAGAATTATTCCTGTGTATTAAGGATCTCTGGACCCTAAAACATTTAGCTCAATATAGCAAGTTAGCCTCTGGATTAAGGACAGCCTCCACACCCCTGGAGGACAGAGGAGGCAGGGAAGGGGCATGGGTCCCCCTCAGCAGGAGGCTGATGATACAGATGGATGAAAAGCAGTTCTGTGCACCACCCAGGGTTTCCACGAGGTCCCATCACAACCTCATTCTGCATCAGGGACTGGGCCAGGGGTGAAAGGTCATGCTGCCCTGGGCCATGACACATAAGAGGCAAAGCAGGAAGAGGTGGCCCTGGAGAGGAAAGCGGGGTAAGGAAGAGAGGAACGAGGCTTAGTGCAGAGGAAAGTGCTTGGGTGCTCTGACACCGGGGACAACAGAAAGTCCTGGTGGGACCTTGTTACCTCTGCTGGACTCCACAGTCACAGGAATGAAAGGGTAGTACAAAACGGCGACTGTCAAAGCTGAGGGTGAGAGGAGACGGACAGATTAATAGAAAGATTCCAAAGGTTCGTGGGGAAGCTATCATGTGTGAGGTACACAAAGAGTAGGCATCGCTTATTTTCAAAACAGCCTGTGTTCTCAATTAAGGCTGGCACTTTAAATGTATTTCCCCATACAAGTGCTGCTATAGATGGCACCTGGTTAACCCATGAGGAAGTCCTAGGATAATGGTGTGGGCACAGAACAGGCCTTTCCTATGTCTGGATGCAGAAATTTGGTGTTTGCACAAAGTACATGTTATTGCAATAAAGGGAATGGTTAGGAAAACTGGAATTGGAATAGCATAGGGAACTGTGATCAATATTTTGTGGTAACCTATAAGAGAAAAGAATTGGAAAAAATATATATATAGATATATCTATGTCTGTCTGTCTGTGGGAGATTTTTGTCCTGTTAAGTCCATTTATCCTGGGGGCAGTCAATGATCCAAATGGGTTAATTCAGTCCAATTTAGTATGAGGTTTTAACATCATTAACTGAAGACATACACTAGGGTCTCAGAAGTTACCTCTGAGTTTTTTTTGGTTTACATATGACAGCTTCAAGTATAGATGGTCCCAGATATATGATGGATTGACTTAGCAATTTTTTGACTTTACGTTGGTAGGACAGTGATACGCATTAGGTGGAAATGACACTTCAAAATTTTGAATTTCTGTCTTTTTCCGGGGCTAGTGATGTACAGGAGAAAACTCCTGTGGTGCTGGGTGGCGGCAGTGAGAACAGCTCTCAGTCAGCCTCATGATCACGAGGGTAAACAACTGATACCACCCTGTACCCAGATGACCGTTTTGTTTTTCACTTGCAGTACAGTGTTCAATAAATTACATGAGACAGTTGACACTTTATTATCATCATTAAACCTTTTGGCTGCACTGCATGGCACGTGTGATCTTAATTCCCTGAGCAGAGATTGAAGCCATGGTCTCTGCATTGGAAGAACAGAGTCCTAACCACTGGACCACCAGGGAAGTCTCAACACTTTATTATCAGACAGACTTTGCATTAGATGATTTTGCCCAACTACAGGCTAATGTAAGTGTTCCCAGCATGTTTAAGATAGGCTATGCTCTTTGACAGGCTAGGAGTAGTAAATGCATTTTCACCTTAGGATATTTTCAGTTTAAAGATGCATTTATCAGGCTGTACCCCCATTCTAAGTCTGAGAAGATCTATATTATGAAGCAGGAACATTATAAGCAGGAGTGCTGGGACCTGCCAGTCTTTTGTACCACATTCAGAGAATCTGTCTTGGCATCCTAATCTCCATAATTTTTCTACTTATTGTTTAATCATTTGTCCTATTTTCAGGGTACCTGCAAACACAAAAAAACTGATAAAAACATTATTCTGGTCAGCTCATTGATGTTGCTGTGAAATGAACACAGGTGCTGGAGCCAAGCGGGCCTGGCGTTAAGTCTAGCTTTGCCACTTGGTAGCTATGTGATTTGGAGAAGGCAACGGCACCCGACTCCAGTACTCTTGCCTGGAAAATCCCATGGATAGAGGAGACTGGTGGGCTGCAGTCCATGGGTTGCTAAGAGTCAGACACGACTGAGCGACATCACTTTCACTTTTCACTTTCATGCATTGGAGAAGGAAATGGCAATCCACTCCAGTGTTCTTGCCTGGAGAATCCCAGGGACGGGGGAGCCTGGTGGGCTGCCATCTATGGGGTCGCACAGAGTCGGACACAACTGAAGCGATTTAGCAGCAGCTATGTGATTTGAAGGCAGGCTCCTTTATCACTGGTAGCCTCAACTGTCTTATCCATAAAGTAGAAATAATAATACCCTCTTCATAGGGTGGTTTTGAGGATTAAATAATTTAAACATGGAAAAGCTGACATGGTTGAAAGGGCCTGGCATATAATGAGAACCCAATAAATGTTAACTGTTATTTTGGGATTATGAAGTAGATTCATACACCTCATCTCCTTTAATTATCTCATTAAAATTGTAGAAGAATTCCTTCCTCCAAAGCAGTCTTTGGGCAGCTGGATTTGATGGGTGAGGTCGGGGGGAGGGAAGTGGGATATTTTCTTCAGTAAAACAAGCATGTAAATAAAATTTCTGTGGTCTATCCCAGAATACAAGTCACCCTCACCACCCTACACAAAGGAATGATTTCTCTTTATTATCTGGGCCATGACCATGGGCTAGCTGGAAGGAGAACTGAGAATGACAGCACATTGACACCTCAAATTTCCCATCCTCACTTCCAGTTTCCATATTCACCTGGTGGCAAGGAGCTGCCCCAGAGCAGAATTTTTACCTTAGAACTGTGCTGACTGCTACAGAAAGCAGTGACGGCACAGCAGGTGCGAACAGTTTCAAATACAAGTGATGAAAAATCACCTCCCAGTCTCTCAGATGGGAGTACAGGAGAGGATGGGACTGAAGGCTGACATAGGAGGGTCCCCCGAAGAGGTAGTGAGATGGGAATATTTGAGAAACATAGGCCCTATTCTTCCTCCCTGGAAGCTGGTGCATGTCCAGTCCAACATGGGTGGCTCTGCAGAGCTGATCTCATTCAGAGACCAGACCGGATCAGAAGCATATTTTAATTGCTCAGTGAGCTTTTAGGGAATCACTCATTCAAGCAGTTCTAATACCAAAGGACCAGTGGCAATCCAATGTATATTTTGGGACAAAGCTTATCTCCTTAAATATTCTATCGGAGCCCAAATTCACTGCTTCCAGAACCCAAAGTATCAAAAGAAGTTAATCATAACTGTGTGTAACAAAATAAATGTGTTTTATAAGCATTTGTAGGGGCTTCCCTGGAGAAGGCAATGGCAACCCACTTCAGTACTCTTGCCTGGAAAATCCCACGGATGGAGGAGCCTGGTAGCCTGCAGTCCATGGGGTCACTGTTCAGACGGACACAACTGAGCGACTTCACTTTTACTTTTCACTTTCACGCACTGGAGAAGGAAATGGCAACCCACTCCAGTGTTCTTGCCTGGAGAATCCCAGGGACGGGGGAGCCTGTGGGCTGCCGTCTATGGGGTCACACAGAGTCGGACCTGGCAGCTTAGTTGATAAAGAATCTGCCTGCAGTGCAGGAGAACCAGGTTTGATCCCTGGGTTGGGAAGATCCCTTGGAGAAGGAAATGGCAACCCACTCCAGTATTTTTGCTTGGAAAATCCTAGGGTCAGAGGAGCCTTTTGGCCTACAGTCCATGATGTCCCAAGAGCTGGACACAACTTAGCAACTAAACCACCACCACCGTGACCGTTTGTGGGTCTGAAATTTCTAGAGATGTTGTGCCTCCTGGTTTTGGTGAAATATGTAGTCTCCGGCCTGCATAGCTATCTGTCGTTTAGTCGCTCAGTTGTGTCCCACTCTTGCGATCCCATAGACTGTAGCCTGACAGGCTCCTCTGTCTACGGGATTCTCCAGGCAAGAGTACTGGAGTGGGTTGCCATTTCCTTCTCCAGGGGATCTTCCCGACCCAGGGATTGAACTCACATCTCCTGCATTGGCAGGCAGGTTCTTTTTCTCTGAGCCACCAGGGAAGCCCCACACAGCTATCTAAACACCTAACTCATCTCATGCAGATAAAATGGGTCACCAACCAAAGAAAAGCAATCTATTTAAAATGAGGTTTTCATCATGAAACAAGTGAGTGACACTACTCTTGGTTTGATTACTAAGAGTGGTAATATTATCAAAAGTTCTTGATAAGATGAGATAAATGAGAGTTGATGCTCAGCACTTCTGAGCATCACCAGACAGGACATTGTTGTGTTTTTCTGGATTTTAGTCGCTCATGACTCTGAAGGTACAGGATGTGTCTTATTCATCTTCGTATCACCCAGGGAGACTCAGTCCTTAGGACGTGAGAGTTCTAAGATCTGAGACCATTTGCTTGAATTTCCTGTCTTGTAACTGGGGTGACTAAGGGAGACAGAAATGAGAAACTGAGCCCTTAGGACTGTTACAGCAGAAGAGAGGATTAGAACCCGGTTTCCTGATGGCCAGGTCCCATTCTTTACAACATTATTTCTAAGCTGACCATGTGTCTAGTGTCCCATTTCACTGGCTTAAGTGTCTGGGTACAGATGAAAAGTTATATAGTTATCTTAGTTATATAATAGTGCCTTCCCCAGCCCTTCCATAATTATGTAAGAGTGAAAATGTTAGTCCCTCAGTCATGCCTGACTCATTGCGACCCCCAAGAATTGCAGCCCACCAGGCTCCTCTGTCTATGCGATTCTCCAGGCAAGAATACTGGAGTTATTCCCTTCTCCACGGGATCTTCCCAACCCAGGGATCGAACCTGGGTCTCCCACACTGCAGGCAGATTCTTTACCATCTGAGCCACCAGGGAAGCTCAGTAACTAAGGGAAGAGAAGAATGCTGGTTCTTCTAGATGAAGATAGTAATTTGAGTACTGCTTAGGCCCAAGTTATAACACAGTTGTAGAACAGTGCACATCGCAGAGATAATGAATGTTTACAAAATGAAAGATCTGAAATTCATAGGTCACCTTTCTCTCCTATCAGAGCCTCTGAGCTAACAGTGACCTCCTGGCTTGGCACTGCCATGCAGATGCTAGGACAGAGGGCGAGACTGCAGTGTAACGTACTCACTTGCGGTATCTGCAAGGAACTGTTGCTGGGATAAACAAGATATGCTTGTCCTGTGATATAAATTCCTGCTGTGAAATCGTGAATGTCTGAATTGGTCAAGTTGATGGCAGTGATGAGGTGAAGACATTGGAGGAGGTGGGGTGGAGGAGTGAATGAAGCTTTGTGTTTCCATGTCTCTGCATGCCTCACGGTGCCAGCCTGTTGAGGGGCTGAGCTGATTCTCTCTGGAGTGTCCTGCTCTTTCATTCTCAGCTCTGTGTCAAGTCAACAGCAACACACTGTTCTGTAACCCCAATTATGTAACACAAATTACTAGGGATGTAATATTGGATGCTTATAATTTCATTTTACAAACTTTCTCCCCCCAAGATCAGATCTTTCTGTATGTTAACACACGCCCATATTAATATGTTACCAGTTTTCCCTGGTGGCTCAGATGGTCAAGTGTCTGCCTGCAATATGGGAGACCCAGGTTCGATGCCTGGGTTGGGAAGATCCCCTGGAGAAGGGAATGGCAATCCACTCCAGTGGTCTTGCCTGGAGAATTCTTTGGACAGAGGAGCCTGGGGGGCTACAGTCCATGGGGTCGCAATGAGTCAGACACGACTGAGCAACTAAGTTTTTCTTTCATTCATGATATAACAGTATTGATCCTAGGGCCAACTCATGTCAAGCTGGATATATATTTTTTTTGATGGAAAAGAAAGGAAAGGTGGTTGTAGGTAGGGACCCTGTACACAGCCATTCACCTCTCCAGTTGGTCTCTTTTTGTCACCAAGTCCACCTACACATCTGGAGTTCTGGGGGCCGGCAGGCTCCTCATATCACCTTGTGCCTGGTACAGCTCTTCTCACGTGATCCCATCTGACAGAGACCTGTGCTCCTTTCTGTGTGTCCACCTGCTTATGTGAGAGCAGGTGGAGGAGCAGGGCAGGTAGCACGATCATGATTCCTGGCCAACAGCTTGAAGGAACTGTCTCTGAGAAGGGGCTACTTTTAAGGGCAGGTCTCAAGCAGAGCTATCTGGTCCACAGGGCGATTGATCAACCCTTCACCTTGGTCTCCTTAGCTCCATCCTTCTACCTACTGAGCTCACTACTACTGACAGCACAGCACTTGAGGGCATAGCTCACTAGGGCATTTTGGGTAGTGCATTTATATTTTCTTGGTGGGAGATGGGCTCAGAGAGGGGCTGGCGTTCCCTACTGAGTGGCTCCTGCCAATGAGAACAACAAGCACACCTGCTCAGGAGCCAGGTCAGGCCGAGGGGAGGAGGGAGCTGTCATGAGGTGAGGCCATCAGCCACCAATCACAGCTGAGGGTACAAAGGGCAAGAGAAATTCCAAACAGGAGTTTTCCTTTTTATAAATAATGAGAAAAAGAGAGAGAAAACAGACAAAAGGACAAAGAGAAAACAAATAAAAGACAACCCCACCCCCAACTGGATTTCCCAGGTGGCACTGATGGTAAAGAATCTGCCTGCCATGCAGGAGGCATAAGAGATGAGGGTTTGATCCCTGGGTTGGGAAGATCCTCTGGAGAAGGGAATGGCAACCCACTCCAGTATTCTTGCCTGGAGAACCCCATGGAGAGAGGAGCCTGGTGGGCTATATAGTCCATGGGGTTGCAAAGAACTGGTCACAACTGAAGTGACTTAGCACGCACGCACCACCCCCAACAAGCCATCACACACATGTTGTATCTGAAGACGCAGCCTACATACTCTGCTTCTTGCCCTAATATCAAGCTTCAGTAAACTCACCTCCTGTTCTCTGGAGCAGCTATTGGCTACTATGCAAATGTATAGGGCAGGACAGGTAAAAGAGCTGAGAAACCGAACAGGACTGACAGGCAGCAGCTAAATTCAGCAAAGGTAACTAACTTTGGGGGAAGACAGGCTGAGAGGCACAGGCAGGGAGCCTGCAAGAAGCACAGGTTTATTCTCTATCATGGAGGCGAGGGGACCCGCTGTGAAATGCCTGGCACACGAAAGAAATGCCGGTCAGGTCGCCTGGAGCCAGGCTCTGTTTTGTGAAGTGTTAATTAAGAAAACACATAACTTCTCATTTTTTAATTTGCCAACAATGAAACAAAAATAGTGCTGCTCTGGGGGATGCTCCATCAGTTTAAGGAAATGCCTCTAAAAAACAAACAAACAAAAAACACAGGGTTTTAGGCCCCTCATAATCTGATCTGAAGGATACATTTAAAAGAATTACTTTGGTTCCCAATTCAGGCAGAAAGATGTGGAGGAAATGCTCCCAGGAGGCCTGATACATTGCAGTTCAACAGAACAGGGAGCAGAGGAAGATTTTTTACACACTATTTCTGTCCCCAAACACCTGCTGTGGAACTCTGTCTGGGGCCACAATTCAATTCTGGTCTTTTGTTCTGTTTTCTACCAGTAATTTGATAAGAACCATGTAACTGGCCAGAGCAGAGCGTTGCCTGGAACGTCTGAACTAAGTCTTCCCACCGAACACACGGCAAGACGCCGCCTCCGGAGCACGAGGATGAGACCTCCCCGGACCCCTATCGAGTTCATAGGGTTTGGGTCTCTTTTCTTCCACCAGCATATGTGACCCTCTGCTCAAAATCTTCAATGACTCCCCATTACTTTGCTCCACAGCCCAGAAATCAAAGTCCTCCACGTCCTGCTTCTAATCTTACCTCCTTGGACTGGTTCTACAGCAGCGAAATGTGGATCACTGTTGAGACAGGGGGATGGCTCACAGGGCTCTAGTTAGTTTATTCTTTCTATTTGGGGTCTGTTTGAAATCTTTCTTCATCAAAGGTAGGGAGAAAAGAAAGATAAGCTCTGCAACCCCAGTCACATGATTGCTCTCTATTCTATTGCTCTCAATTCCAGTTAGAGATTGCTAACTCCATCTTGGGTCCTCCTGGAATGTTCCCCCACTTCAGTCCTGCTTATCAGACCTTCAGGGAGTCCTGCAGGCCGCCTCCTTCGTGATGCTGAACCTGATGCCTGCACTGGCTGTCATCTCCCTTCCTACTGTCTCTTTATGGCGCCTATTATAGCTATTCTTTATTGACATGCGTATCTATCTCATCTCCTCCCCGAGACTGGGAGTAGCAGAGAAGCAAAGAGAGATCTTATTCACCTTGGCATTTCCCCTAGGGTCTCAAACACAACCAGTACTCAATAAATGCTGGCCAAATGAAAAATGAATCACGTGAATAAGAAGAGAGAGACAGCGGAAGCTCTGGGGTTGGGCTACATCTCGGATGAGAAAGACACCTCCCGGGTACCTTCTTCATGGTTCTGATGAAGGATGACTTCCTGCTGTGTGTGTATCGAGTTTCCGGGGTGGAAGAACGGTGAGAAAAGAATCCGAGGTTTCCTCTGCTTCAGAATATGCTGAAGGAGTTCATAGAGCACATCACCTGGAGAGAAAAAGGAGAGAGAAACAGGGAAATGGGAGTGTTCTGTTCAATAACTATTTGCTGAGCTCTGACTGTGCCTGGCACTGTCTTAAAGACACAATGTTGAGGAAGGTAGGTCTGTCCACGGGGAGCTTACAGGGGATAGGATGTGGCACTAATAATACCCAGAAGGTCAGAGCCACGTGGGACTTTTAAAAAACTTTTTTGATTATGAAAATCATATACAAAAAAGGAATAGGAAGGGAGAAAGAAAACAAAAGTCATCTATAATCCTATTCCTAAGAAACAAGAACCCTGTTAATACTATATACAGTATGTTTTTGCTGAATCCATGCTTTCAAACTATGGTGCTAGAGAAGACTCTTGAGAGTCCCTTAGACAGCAAGGAGATCAAACCAGTCAATCTTACAGGAAATCAAACCTGAATATTCACTGGAGGGACTGGTGCTGAAGCTGAAGCTCCAATACTTTGGCCAACTGATGCAAAGAACTAACTCGCTGGAAAAGACCCTGATGCTGGGAAAGTTTGAGGGCAGGAGGAGAAGGGGGTGACAGGATGAGATGGCTGGATGGCATCACTGATTCAATGGATATGAGTTTGAGTTTGAGCAAACTCCAGGAGATGGTGAAGGATGGGGAAGCCTGGTGTGCTGCAGATCATTGGTTTGCAAAGAGTTGGACACAACTGAGCGACTGAACAACAACAACAGTATATGATATAGTTACAGAATTAGAATCAAGCTTATCATAGTTGAGGATCTTTTTCCCTCCACATCATTCAACTGCTTTAGTAACTGTAATATAACAGCCTATCATAGGGATGTACCAGACTTTATTGGAAACTTAACTTGTCCCAACTTATTGCTATTCCTTTTATTTAAAAAAATCCTTTTTGTATCTATTTGCATTTCAGATTATTCAAAGAAGATAAAGTCATTAAGGATGAAAAGTTTTAATGTTTCAATGACAACTCATAGATTCTTCATAGAAATCTTCCCAACAGGGGAAAAGAAAAAAAATGACTTTTTCTAATCCATCCCAATCCCAGGCAGGAAAAGAATAAATATGGAAAAAAAAAATTACAAGTCCAATCAGAGGTGATAACTATTAATATTAAAGATACCCTATAATGAACTAGCATATTCTGGGAAGCTAAAACTTATGCTTCCTTCTAAAAATACACATAGGCATTGCTCCCAGGTTCTCCCATCTCTAAAAACCATCTTTGGATGTCAGCCTCTCGCAGAGGATGGTAGGGGCTGGTTTAAACTGGGGGCCTTCTGTGCTGATATATTTTGTATTTGAAGTGTCCACTGAGTAGTTAATTAGCACAAAAAAAAAAAAAAAAGAAAGAAAGAAAGAAAGAAAGAAAGAAAAGCTGTAAAGCTGTCCTGGTGCTGTCCCTCCCCTTTGACTTAGCTCCAAGTTCAAAAACGCAGGTGGGTGCCTCAACACCCCTTCGACGTGGGTGATTAATCTTAAAAATACCACAGGCTTTTCTGACTGTCCCCCTACGCCCTTCCACACACAGATACGCAGTCAACAATTGTACCAAACAATGGGCTTTTTGTCTCTAATTTTAGCCATTTTTAACAGATACTTTAATTAACAACTTAATTTAACTGCATATTTTGGGCTATGGCTAAATTTTTTTTTCCCTTCAACTCAGTCTGAACCTGAGAAACACTCCAAATGAATTTCTTTGTTTCTGCAAACTTCTGCACCTTTTCTATCTGTATCAAATAAAGCTCCTCGATAGCCCGTCCTAAGTGATTCCTGAGATGCCCTTGGGTTTCGCTTTTGTTTCTTCCTCTATCTTTGAATTGTGGTTGTTATATTAATATAACTTACTGCCACTATTAGGGAATGGCAACCCACTCCAGTATTCTTGCCTGGAGAATCCCATGGACAGAGGAGCCTGGTGGGCTACAGGGGTCAAGAAGAGTTGGACACAAGTGAACAACTTACACTTTTACTGCCACTATTTACGACTGTGACCAAACAGAGCAAAAAGCCTTTAAGACCTGAAGACCTTATGTCACTGGGTCTTTCCTTTCATTGACACAGGCGAGGAGCCGCATAGGTGTTCTGAACCAGACTTGAGAACGTTGTGTGTTTAAGGGAGAGCGATGACACACAACTGCGTGTGGCTGGGAAAGGCTCTGGAGCTCATCTAATTCAGACCCAGTAGTCATGGTGATGCTGTTGCTGACGAGATGAGGCTACAGAGCCTGAAATACCGTCCTATTTTAATGATTCATATTTTAATCGCTCACAAAAATAAGTCCCTAATCAACACTTTGTTTCTTGGGGTTTAGCGTAAATGTCTTCCTGAACTTTTCCCATTTACATGGCCTCGCATAGCTGGTGTTCTATCCCGTGGGTTTAAGCAAAGCTTTATTTCGGTAGTAGCCCAAGAGAAAATGAAAACTCTGAAAAAAAAAAAAAAAGTGTTCCAGATGATTACTAAGAAAAATGGGCAGTAATTAATTTGCCTGTTTAGAAAGGGGAGGCCAGGAAATGCAGATTGAGTGTGTGTGAGGGTGGTGGACTCTGCTGGTTTGGAGGTAGGCTGGTGTGCGGGGAGGGCCCTGGGGCCCGGGCTGCGGGACGAGCCTCGCTGCACCAGGCAACCTTGAGGAGGTCCCTGAACTTTCTGAGAAATGCAAACGTCCTCCTCAGAGGAGGATGTGGAGCAGCAGGGTCTGGGTGCATGTGACACCTGGCCCCTCCTTGGAGGTCACTCCAAGGGCTCTGAGTGGGGAGCGGGCATAACTTTCCTTTCCATTTCTCTGTGGGTACAGAGAAAGCGAGTCAACAAAGCGGATGTCCTTTAAGATGTCCTCATCTGTGAAACGGCAGTATTAGTAGCATCTGGGCTTCTCTGATAGCTCAGCTGGTAAAGAATCCACCTCCAATGCAGGTCCTGGGTTGGTAAGATCCCCTGGAAAAGGGATAGGCTACCCACTCCAGTATTCTTGGGCTTCCCTGGTGGCTCAGACAGTAAAGAATCCGCCCACAATGTGGGAGACCTGGGTTCAATTCCTGGGTTGGGAAGATCCCCTGGAGAAGGGAATAGCAACCCACTCCAATATTCTTGCCTGGAGAATTCCATGGACAGAGGAGCCTGGGGGGTGCTACCGACCATGGGGCCACAAAGAGTCAGACACAACTGAGCGACTCAGCACAGCACAGCACAGTAGCATCTCCCTCCCAGGAGGGCTTCGCAGGTGGCTCAGTGGTAAAGAACCTGCCTGCCGATGCAGGAGATGTGGGTTCAAGCACTGGGTTGGGAAGATCCCCTGGAGAAAGGAAAGGAAAGGAAAGTGAAGTCGCTCAGTCGTGTCTGACTCTTTGTGACCCCATGGACTGTAGCATACAAGGCTCCTCCGTCCATGGGATTTTCCAGGCAAGGCCACTGAAGTGGGTTGCCACTTCCTTCTCCAGGGGATCTTCCTGAGCCAGGGACTGAACATTGCAGGCAGATGCTTTACCGTCTGAGCCACCAGGGAAGCCTCACTTGGACAGAGGAGCCTGGCAGGCTACAGTCCTGGGGTCACAAAGAGTTGGACATGATTGAGCAGCTAAACAACCACCACCACCTTTCAGGGTGCCTATGAGGACCCAACGACGTAATCACGTAATGTACTCATCACAGCATCTGGCAAACAGTGAGAACCCAGCAAACACCAGTTGCTGTGTGACTGCCACTATCTCCACTACTATTACAGATATTATTAACGTGGTCTAGGACAGCCCTGTGGATCCTGTGGGAGAACGAAGCAGGAGTGTCTGGGTCATGGCCATGTTTATGTTCCCCTCTCAGAAAGGGCAAGGTGGACTGAGGCCGTTCCCCCATCTTGGTCTCTCTGGACGCCTCACCCTGGCTTGATGGGCTAAGCGCGGCCAACCTGTGCTCTGCCCTGTACTTCCCCAGGCCCTTGTGCTGCCTCTCTGCAGCCTTTCATCCCAAAATTGGCAAAGGGAGCCAGGCAGAGAAGGCTTCTCTCTGAGTGAGTGGGGCAGAGGAGGTCAGGCAGAGCTCGGCCAGTTCCTTACCTAAATTGCAAGAACTGGTAAGACAGCATTCAGAAGTGGCACCTGTGACAACTAGCTAAAGGGTGGGAGCCTGGGCCCAGGGTCCCAGGTTAGGGAAAGACATAATTCTAAGACCGCAGAGTACTGAACCAGTCCATCCACAGACATGTTTCCTTGGCGACCAGGAGCTCAGTTGGGGAACGTGGCTGGCTTAGCACAAACATCACTACTCTGGGGCAAAACCAATCCACTGCGTGTGTTGTTGTGTGTGCCTGGCAGGAATATTTTGTGGCCAATAATGACTTGGAATCTTAGGATTCTACAAGTTTCTTAGATGGATTCGAACTTGTGTTCAGCAAAAGCCCCCTGCCAAGAAGTAGCTTTGGCTGAGTACTTCCGTGACGGGCAGCGGGCCACTGCATAAGCAAACCATTTTTGGACAGCTCTAGTCGCTAGAAGGCTCTTCTGCTGGGCTGGAAGCTGGCGTCCTCTGTAATCTCACATACCTCGGTTCCTAGTTTTTTGGCTTTTGGAGCAGCACAGCACGTGTGTCCTGTCTGCAACAGTTTCCTAAATAAATAAAGGTGCCCCCCCCCCCCCAATCCTTTTCCATCTTCACTGGCTCCCAGTTCCTCCAGCACCCAGTATGCTTTCTGGCTGGCTACATTCTGAAAATCTTCATATACACAGGAGATGACATCTCGAAAGTGATATTAACAAAAAGATCTCTGGAATAAAGAAGATATTTAAAAGGAAGTTATATTTATTTGCCTGCTGTATAAAGAGCATGAGCCACAGTGCTATGTATCTAACAAAGCGAATGACCACTGGCCTGAATTCAAGGCACTTGTTCAAGAAACTCTTGGCCTATTCAATCCTTGATAAATCTTCCCTGTCTTCCCAGAAAAGACATAACTAGTACTAACCCTAAAAGATGCTTCCATTGTACTAAGCAATGAAACCAAGGCTATTGTTTAAGGGACAATAGCTTTTGTTGGTTTCTCCCTCTATCTTCATGTATCCACATGCACAAGTGGGTTTGTTGTGAAGCTAGTGAGTTTCAGGGGCCTTCGTTTGCATAGTCCCATGAAAGGAAACCTAAGGGGCTTTCCTGCCAGGCTCAGTGGTTAGGGATCCACCTGCCAATGCAGGGGTCGTGGGTTTGATCCCTGGTCCAGGAAGAGCCCACATGCCCATGGGGCAACTAAGCCCCTGCTCCACAACTACTGAAGCCCACACGGCCTACAGCCTGTGTTCAGCAACAAGGGAAGCCACCACAGTGAGAAGCCTGCACACTACCACTAAAGAGGAGCCCCACTCGTCACAACTGGAGAAGGCCCGTGCACAGCCACGGAGAGCCGGCACACCAAAATTAAAAAAAAAATAGCCCACTTATCACAACTAGAGAAGGCCCGTGCACAGCAACGGAGAGCCGGCACACCATAAATTAAAAAAAAAAAAAAAGGAAACCCAGAACTGCGTGTCTTCAAGTTATAACTTCAGGTCCTATAAACCCTAGATATACTCCTAGATACATGCATACACACACACACAGAAACCCACAAACTAAACACATACACAATTTTGTATCAGTGACCTTGATGTTAAAACCTAGGCATCTACTTTGAGAATCCTAAATTCTATTGTTTTATTTGCAATTTGTTTGAAACAAACAGTAGAGAGAGTGAACAAAACTGCTGCAAGTTGCCTCAGCAATTTTACTAGTGTCTGAAGAGCAAGAACATAAAGATACTGTTTAGAGGGTTAATAAACTTACCTAGGTTTCTTTACTTTTAGAAGGAAGAGCTTGGGCTCTGGAGCAAGGGAGTCCCAGGTTTGAATCCCGGTTTCTCTATTCATCAAATGCATGTCCTGAGGCAAACTACCTTTTCTCTTTGAGCCTTAGGTCAAGGCTTAAATATTCTTTTGTATCAAATGAGAACAATGCCTAGACTTGGCAGGGCTGTTACGAGGATTAAATGATATGATGTGAATGAGCGTCGGCCCCAGGTCTGCTCAGGAGATGGTATTCCTTGTGACTATGATGATTATTAACCGACATGTCTCCAAAAAAATCTGGAAACTATTTGCTCTGCTTCAATACTTTTTGTCTTTCAAGGACACACGTAAGTTTCATAAGGTCACACTCAGAAGAATGGAATTTTTTTTCCAGCTGACGTCATTTCTCACATATTTCTAGTTCACCGTTTCTTTCCCTGTCCTAGGATGCAGTGTATCTTCAACTTCTTCCTATGGGTTTCTTCCCTTTAGCATTTAAGCAGCTTCAAGTGTTTTCTGTCTTCTACCCCCCCCCCCCACCGGCCTCATCTTCCCCTCCAGGTGCTGTCCCTGTTTCTCTTCCCATCGCAGCCAAACTCCCCGAGGAGCTGTCCAACTCTGTTATCATCACGCCCCTCTCCGTGCACTCCTCTGGGCCCTCTGGTCTCCACTCCAACCCTCTCCAAAGTGCTTCTTTATAAAAAATTGAGGTACAGTTGCTTTACAATGTTGTGTTGATCAGCTAATCATGGACGTATATCCCCTGCCTATCTGCAGGAATCGAGATGCAGATGTAGGGAACGGACATGCGGACACGGGGTGGGGGAGGGGATGACCTGGGAGACTGGGACTGAGGTGCGTGCACCACCGTGTGTAACACAGCTGCTGCTGCTGCTGCTAAGTTGCTTCAGTCGTGTCCTACTCTGTGCGACCCCACAGACGGCAGCCCGCCAGGCTCCTCTGTCCCTGGGATTCTCCAGGCAAGGGTACTGGAGTGGGTCGCCATCGCCTTCTCCAGTGTAACATAGCTAGCTAGTGGAAACCTGTCACACAGCTCAGGAAGCTCAGCTTGGTGCTCTGTGATGACCCAGAGGGGTGGGATGGGGGAAGGAGGGAGGAAGGTACAAGGGTGCTCTTGCCGAGGTCACCTCCAGGTCATCAAAGCCAAAGGGCGATGTACTTGCCTCTCAGCATCATCATCAGCACTAGTCACTGTCTCCCTTTGCTTAGAACACCCCGCAGCTTCAGACACGCCTCACCTTCTGGGTTTCTGCTCTCACTGCTTCCTCACCCTGTAAGGTTCCCAGGCCTCTCATCGCCTTTCTCCTGGGTCATCTCAGCCCCTCCATGGCTGCCGTCAGCTGGTCTCCACTACATCTGCTCCAGACACCCCTCCTCACCTTCAGAACCTTCGGTTACCTCCTACACACATCCTCCTGCCTGCCACCCGAGCACCACACATCTTATGTGTTCGACATCAACGCCTTTACAACCCTCGGTGCTTCCTAGTGCTGTAAATCCCCAGCTGACTGGGTCAGAAACAGGACTCATCCTCGACTCTCTCCTTCTCATTCAGCATCAGCAAGACTTACAGACTCTGCCTTCTAAATATTCCTTGAATCACCTGCTTTTCCCTGCTGGATCTTAGTTTCAGTCACTTGCCATCGCGTCTACCGACTGCCCTACATCCCACTTCTCAGTTCTGTGTTTCATCATGCCAGTCTCTGCTTCAGACCGTGAATGGCTTCCACCTGTCTTTAAAATAACATTTAAAGTTCTGAACATGATCCACAAGGCCTGTATGATCTACTGAAGTGACTCAATGAATGGCTGTAAAGCTACAGTGTATTCCTCTATATTTATATTCTCCATATTTTTTTAAAGCCTGTCAGTTCCCTACTGGAGGTACTATGGGCATTTCCAGTTTTCACTGTCATGAATAGAATTATTAAGGGTATCTTTTTCGACTTCCTATTGGATTGCTTCCATGGGATTTTTCTTTTCCTAAAACGGTGTTATCAGTGAAAGGGTACAATTAGTTTTAAAGTTCTTATTATACACTGCTGATTCTCCAGAAGAATTGGACCAAGGCAGAGTGCCATTGACAGGGGTACCCAGAGCCCCTCCCTGTGGGGTTTCACAGCGTTTACCTTCTTGAGTTCAGTAGGTTTAAAGCGGAATCTTCACATTATTAAAAGCTGGCATTTTTCAGAGGTGACAATTTACTATGTACACATCCTCCTACGAAGATGATCAGAAGTAACACATTCTTACATGTGCAAAGCGTTCTCTTTTCTTTTTTTCTCTCTTCTGTTTTTATTCAGAGATTTTAGTTTCCCTCTGATCAGTTACAAGAAAATAACAGCATATATGGTGTGGGAAGGACACTATTCAACTCTCTGCTGTTCTTTCCTGCCTGTGACAGGTTCAAAGTGACATCTGAGGCCTCAGTCACTTCAGTTTCATCATAAATTCAACAGTGAAAACACCAACTCAGACACAGGCCTGGGAGAGCCCACTGGTGGTCTAAGAACATTCCCATCGTGGGACTGTTTGGCATTCCAGCTCTGCTCTATCTTCGTTTCCAAGCATTCCACTCAATCCATTTTTATAGCCTGATTGAATTACAAATCTTTTAATTTAATACAGAGTGCTTTCTGTGACCATAAAAATAAATTCCTCTTTCACTTAGGAACAAATATTTGAAATTTATTTGATATCTATGTCTTGGACACAGAGATCCTGTGGAAAAAAAAAAGGGAGCAGGTTGTGGGAAAATTGGGATATTATATATATATATAAAAAATACATATCTAACATAAATATTTTATACATATTTAAATATTTACTTATTTATTTGGCTGAGCCAGGTCTTAGTTGCAGCATGCAGTATTTTTAGTTGTGGTATGTGAAATCTTAATTAGTTGCAGCATGTGGGATCTAGTTTCCAGCCAAGGATTGAACCTAGGCCCCCTGCATTGGGAGCATGGAGTCTTAGCCACTGAACCACCAGGGAAGTCTCTGAATATGATGTTTAAGAGGAGACTCACTCAGGAAGACATCTAGAAGACAACTGCCTTTACTTGCATACAGAAGATAATGTAAGGTAAACCAAAGAATAAGTTTGTGAGAAAACCTAAATATTGTGACATAAGTATGCACTGTCAACTACAGGAAGTACTGTATGTTTCACATGTTAAAATATGACTCTGCATAGCAGAGCGATCAGTCAGTCACCACCACCATTTCACCAATGGGATAAGCGAAATGCTAACAAATTCCGTGACTTTCCTGTAATTGATTTATCTGAGCATTTTGCTGATGGGTAATACACATATTTTTGGCTTGTTTTGCTCAAAGACACAGGAAGAGAAGAGAGAGGCAACTCTGGGTATCTTCAGTCAAGGGTCATGTTTGTTGGAACTCCCACACTTTAGGGCTAAAATTCCCCTCTGTGACCCATGCCCTCAGACCCTGTGACTTGAGACTAAAGCAGCCAGTGGACTCAAGCCAGCAAACCACCTACCACTGCTTAATAGAGATTAATAGGCAGGTTGGTCTCCTAGGAAACATATGTAGATACAGACCAGTATTTAAGTTTAACCTTTAAAAGAAACTTAATATATCTGAAAGTCACAAGCAAAGCACATTTCCAAAGAAAAAGATTCTGGTGGGCTGGAGAGGAAGAAACGCTTTGTAACATCACACTCCAGTATGTTAAAAACTCATTTACTTAGTAAAACCCCAATATATTTTTTGCTGAATTAAACTGAAGGAACTTTGAACGTTTGTTTTTTAAAAAGCACTGATAAAAAGTCTAATATGAATTAAATTAATAACATTTTTTGTTCATTTAAATAAGGAATACATAAATACATCCCACCCACTCCAGTGTTCTTGCCTAGAGAATCCCAGGGACGGCAGAGCCTGGTGGGCTGCCGTCCATGGGGTCGCACAGAGTCGGACACGACTGAAGCGACTTAGCAGCAGCAGCAGCAAATACATCCCACCTGAGTATCTTGCAATGGATAACTCTAAATGAGAGTGTTAATATCAATGCTAACTTGTCTGTTTCTTCGGATTAATGTGTTTTCTCAGAGTCTCAAAGAGGTCAAGTAACAATTGGAGTTATTCATTTCAAGGCATTCAATAAATTCATAAAATTCAATGAAATTCCTTTGAATTGAAACATCCCAGACCATTTAATGTGATAACTACCCAGTTGCCCAAGGACTAGGTAAAATAATCCTGTCTGGGTGAGTTTTATAAAATAGACATTCTTTTACACTTTTCCTTTAACTTTGTGAATATTATAAATTTGTCATCCTGCTATATCCTGATTGGGAGATTATTTCAAAGAAAAGCTACCGTTTATATTCAAACCTGACATCTTCTGTTGGAGATGATATCTTAAACTATATCCCCTGTTTTAGTCTAGTGGTTGAAAAGGGAGGACCTTTGTCCTGAAAGTGGACAGCATAAATGTAGTTTGTTTAATTGGTTGGAGAATGTGGGGTTCATTTGACTGAAGGTATCTTAATAGTTCAACTAATTATAATTCATCGAACTCTTGTTCTCTCCTGTCTACATATGGGATGAGTTGTGTCAAGGAATGTTATTTCTGTGTACAGAGAACATAACTCTGGGTGAGGCCAGGCAGGAAACATGGCCGGGAGGAAGCTGTAAACATCCACTCCTGGTGATGGCCCATCACATCCTTTTGTTTCATTCTAGCAACACTATGACTAGTGAGACACTGCTGCTGCTTTGTCCTAGGCAGCAAAAAAGATTAAAGAAAGACAGGAAAAAACTGGGTAAAGTCTAGGCTTTTTCATGGTATACAGTCATGAAGGAGACTACAGTATCTATTTACTGCCTATAGGTGGGAAGTTGTAATGCTTACGGAAAGCTTAACACTTTCAGTGGTTGAAGTTGGGTTGAACTATAAAGAGAGTTTGGGATCCCCAGGTTGAAAATTCCATTTTATGGACAAGGAAGATAAGAGCAAATGAGGTGATGATATATGTGGTAGAGACATGTGTAGAATCTGGACCTTGTGACATCTACTACGTTGAAGGCAAGAGCAAAGTGGAAGTCAACAGAAGCAGTGTCAAATGTTTCATATGAGAGAGAAACAAGGTTTTCTATTTATACATTGTCTCTACCTAAGGAGAAGGTGAGCAGGTATATCACGCCCTCATCACATTGCTGGCTGGCTACCTACCTCATGGGAAGGGTCATCTCATCTTCTTCTTATTTCTGTCTTCCAATTCCTCTGACAATACTCCTATTCTGTGGCAGGTTTTCTGATAGCCCCTACTGTCAAGTATCACCTTGATATTCTGTCCATGGCTTTCTGGTTGCTGCCTTAAAATTAAATTACCCACAGCATAGATTTATCTTTAGTCTCAGCTCGATGTAATAGGGGATGCTCTGAAATCTATTATTCTCAGCTTGGCCTGGCTTCTGTCTCAGACTTCTGCAGAAAAGGACACATCTTCCTGAATGTTCTGGCATCACTTGGCCAAAATGCCAGGATAACCATTTCATGCCTAAAGCATATTATTTTGGTGTCACTGATTCTGTCCTGGACTTCAGTGTCTCAAATTAGGACTGTACCTGGTTTTCCTGCTTTTAGTGACCCAGTGAATCTACCCTATGCACTGATGGCAAACGTCTATAGAGCAAGTCCCCTACATACAAACCTCCAAGTTGCAAACTTTCAAAAATGTGAATGTGCTTGCCCTCCATCTCTTATTGCTGATGGTCCTTCAGTTCCACCATCTACTGCCTCCTCTCCCTCCTCCAGTCAGCAACTCTTCTTACCTGTTCACTGGATGGCAGCCCCTGTATACCAGCTGTTGGACTACACTACTATACTCTTCAAGGTACTATGCTACTGCTGCTGCTAAGTCACTTCAGTTGTGTCCAACTCTTAGTGACCCCATGGACTGCAGCCCACCAGACTCCTCTGTCCATGGGATTCTCCAGGCAAGAGTACTGGAGTGGGTTGCCATTTCCTTCTCCAGTGCATGAAAGTAAAAAGTGAAAGTGAAGTCACTCAGTCACGTCCAACTCTTAAAGACCCCATGGACTGCAGCCCACCAGCCTCCTCTGTCCATAGGATTTTCCAGGCAAGAGTACTGGAGTGGGGTGCCATTGCCTTCTCCATCAAGGTACTATAGTGTAAGATAAAAAATGCTTTATTTATTGCTTTTTAAAATGTATTATTTGTGTGAAAAGTATTATAAACCTATTACAGTACAGTACTAAATAGCAGATTGTGTTAGTTGGGTACTGAGGCTAACGATGTTGAACTTATGCACAAACTGGGCTTAACGAATATGCTCTCGGAATAGAACTCATTTGTATGTAGGGGACTGACTGTACCAAAGGGAAAGCTTCAATCATATCTTTCTCCCGATCAGAACCTTTCAGTGGTTTCCTATTATTTGCAAAATAACATCCAAACTCCTTAACTGGCTGTAAGATACTCTTGGGTTGGGTCATAATTCAGCTAATATTTATTGAGTGCCAAACAGATGTCATGCCCTGTGCTAGACACTGGAGACACGGCAGCTGAACAGGACGCAGCCTGAACTTTCTACTTTGAGAGAGGATATGGAATAGAAAACAATCTCATGTATCACGGTGTGAACCCTGTGTATGTGTGTCAGGGGCCATGAAAGAATTAGGAAATGTTCTGAGATAAAACAAACTGTGGAAAATTCTGAAAGAGACGGGAATACCAGACCACCTGACCTGCCTCCTGAGAAACTTGTATGCAGGCCGAGAAGCGACAGTTAGAATCAGACATGGAACAACAGACTGGTTCCAAACTGGGAAAGGAGTATGTCAAGGCTGTATATTGTCACCCTGCTTATTTAACGTATATGCAGAGTACATCATGCCAAATGCCAGGCTGGATGAAGCACAGGCTGGAATCAAGATTGCTGGGAGAAATCAATAACTTCAGACATGCAGATGACACCACCCTCATGGCAGAAAGCAAAGAGGAACTAAAAAGCCTCTTGAACATGAAAGAGCAGAGTAAAAAAGCTGGCTTAAAACTCAACATTCAAAAAATGAAGATCATGGCATCTGGTCCCATCACTTCATGGCAAATAGATAGGGAAACAACTGAAACAGTGACAGACTTTATTCTTTTGGGCTTCAAAATCACTGCAGATGGTGACTGCAGCCATGAAATCAAAAGACACTTGCTCCTTGGAAGAAAAGCTATGACAAACCTAGACAGCAAATTAAAAAGCAGAGACATTATTTTACTGGGAAAGGTCCAGCTAGTCAAACCTATGATTTTTCCAGTAGTCATGCATGTGAGAATTGGACCATAAAGAAAGCTGAGTGCCAAAGAACTGATGCTTTTGAATTCTGATGCTGGAGAAGACTCTTGAGAGTCCCTTGGACTGCAAGGAGATCCAACCAGTCCATCCTAAAGGAAATCAGTCCTGAATATTCATTGAAGGACTGCTGCTAAAGCTTGAATACTTTGGCCACCTGATGCAAAGAACTGACTCATTAGAAAAGACCTTGATGGTAGAAAAGACTGAAGGCAGGAGGAGAAGGGGACAACAGAAATGGCTGGACGGCATCACCAACTCGATGGACATGAGTTTGAGCAAGCTCTGGGAGATGGCACAGGACAGGGATGCCTGGCATGCTGCAGTCCATGGGGTCACAAAGAATAGGACAGAACTGAGCGACTGAGCAGAAAAGAGGGTCAACAGGACTTCCCTTGTAATCCAGCTGTTAAGACTCAGGGCTTCCAATGCAGGAGGAACAGGCTCACTCGCTGTCAGGGAAGTAAGATCCCACATGTGGTGCAGCCAAAAGGAAAAAACATGAGGACCAGCACCTCACCCAGACTGAGGCAGCGAGATGTGGAGGAAAGGAAGGTGGAGTGGAACCAGGGATGTGGGGATGGGAGAGTCAGGGAAAGTGTTCCTGGAGAAAGTAGCAGAACTTGAAGAGGCAAGCAGACAAGGGTGAGGGGTGATGAGTAATGATGAACAGTGTTTCAAACGAAAACTTGTCTCCAAGGTCCTCCTCCAAGTGAACTGGCCTCACTTCCTCTTCAACCCTTTTCCCTCCTGCTTCTTGCTCACCTTTCAGAGCTTTCAAAGTCTGGCTCGGCTACCACACAACTGAGCCTCATCTGACAACCCGGCTGGAAATCACTTCTCTGTCCCTTAACTTCCTCAGCCAGCTCTCTTGTCCTCTGGCATGGAGCTACTCAGGGAACACTCACAGAATGAATTTCTACTGCTCTCTTAACCATGGCTACGACGACCATGTCCCAACTAGCGCAACAGCCTAACACTGCCTCTTCCATCTCCAGGTGGGCTTCCTCACGGCCACCCAAGCCCACTAAGTTAACGGTGCCCCAGTGACCAGTCATGCAGCCCATCTTTCACGTTCCAGACCAGCTCCACTCTTTTTCTGAGGCCCATTCGTTCTGCTTTCTCCTTCCCCAGCTGCCTCTGCCTTCAGGTTCAGTGTGATCCTGCCTTCAGTGGGGTGGCAGGCTCCCTTCCAGCCTCCCACATGGCTCACCCTGCAAAGACTCGACAAACTGGCAAGGATGTACTGACAGGTTTGGTATGTCTCTGCTCCCGGCTTTAAGGAAAGTTGAGAGGTCACTGGAGAAATAAAAAATCAGCAACAAAAAGGAGCACCTGACGATGTTTCTGTGGCAGCCTGGATACGAAGGGAGTTTGGAGGAGAATGGACATATGTATATGTATGACTAAGCCCCTTTGCTGTCCACCTGAAACTATTATATCACTGTTTATCAGCTATAAGTAAGTAAGTAAAGTCACTCAGTCGTGTCCGACTCTTTGTGACCCCATGGACTGCAGCCCCCCAGGCTCCTCAGTCCATGGGATTCTCCAGGCAAGAATACTGGAGTGGGTTGCCATTTACTTCTCCAGGGGATCTTCCCGACCCAGGGATCGAACCCGGGTCTCCCGCATCGGAGGCAGACGCTTTAACCTCTGAGCCACCAGGGAACCAGCACAAAACAGAAAGTTAAAAAAAAAAGGGGGGGCATACCTGAGATATGAGGGGAGGCAGAGGCAGATTTACAAAGAGGAAAGCATGCCCAAGGTCTAAATCAAGTCAACTTAAAACGCATCATTGTGTTTTCCTTTGTTTGCCCGACATGAGTGACTTTTCCTGAACACTGAGGAGCTAGCGTGCTTTTCCCTTCAGCTGGGTAACCTTGCCCCTTTGAGTTTAATCTCTGAGTTTCCACTGGAACAGAAAAGGGAAGTGTTTTTGCATTAAATTAAAAGGAACTCTCAAGGTTCCTTTCAGGTTGGTTTTATTTATTTATATTGTTGTTTTACAGTTTTCTTATCCTGAGGCTACAGAAAGAATCAATGATGGAAGATGAAATGTTTCAAGTATGTCTGTGTCCCTTCTAAAACCTTCACAGTGCCCTGGTTTTCAGCTGTAGACGTTTTCAAGTTTCCATGAACATCTGTACTTCTGCGGGAAACTTCCCTTTTATCATTTCCTCCTCTAAACGGTTCTGCTGCAACTGGGAAGAGCTGGGGCGACACTATAGTTCTATACACATCCTTATCTTGCCCTGTGTGACAGGCCGTTTCCTCAGGACGGTTAGCTAGTTTATTAACTCCTGGCTGGCCTCCAGGAGTAAATAAGGGTGAACATAGTTGGGGACAAAGCCAAGACCTTGTGTGGGACCTTTGCCCTTAAGTCAAGGAAGAAGGGTCTCTGCCAGACAAGTGACATCAAAGTGGGGGTAGCAAGGTGACTTGACAGAGGCAGGACCCGTGGGTCCTTGAATAACTGTCCTCAAGAGGCAGAAACCTGAGACCAAGGCTCCCCTTGGCCGTGTGGAGTTCCCAAACCTCTTCTAAAAATCCATCAAGGGGACTTCCTCAGTGGTTCAGTGGTGAAGACTTCACCTTCCAACACAAGGGGAGTGGGTTCAATCCCTGGTCGGGGAGCTGAGATCCCACATGCCTTGCAGCCAAAACATAACACAGAGGCAATATTGTAACAAATTCAATAAAGACTTTGGAAATGTCCACATCACAAAAAATTTAAGAAAAAAAAATCCATCAAGTGTGAGAAATGAAATTAGAAAGTCTGTTTGAGTTCTTATCCGTATCAGCAATACATTTTGCAGGTACCAAAGCTTCTTACTGAAGGAAACTTTTCCATGTGGTTTTAGAAGCCCTTATTTAGACAAATCTTTCTTGTTAGATGTGCCAGAGGGAACGGTCACTTGTATCCTTCAAGAGTTGCACAAATTATTCAGGTTTCCCTGGTGGCTCAGATGGTAAAGAATGTGCCAGCAATGCAGGAAACCTAGGTTTGATCCCTGGGCTGGGAAGATCCCCTGGAGAAGAGAATGGCAACCCACTGCAGTATTCTTGCCTAAAGAATCCCATGGACAGAGGAGCCTGGCGGGCAATCATCCATGTGGTTGCAAAGAGTTGGACATGATTGAGCGACTAATACCAACACACAAACTATTCAATATAAGATTTATTACTTCAAAAAATTCACAACTTCCAGAAGAAATCACCTAAAGCCCTTTGAATTTGGGTCTCAAGCTGCCTGAGTTACAAGGATCTCCACCTTCCCCAGCCCTTCTCACCCATTCTCGTTTCTCCTTCCCCTTCTACTCCTCCTGCCTCAGCTCCACTCATTCCCTGCCGTCTCCTGTCTTTGTTTTGAACTGAGCAGTTTGCATCCTATACTCACTCTCAAGCATCTCTTCTGAAAGGCTTCAGAATCAGAAGCAAGGTGGAGAGAAAGGGCAAGAACAGATTTTCTTCCTTATATGGTGGTACACACGGATCCCTTAAGTTCCAGGGTCTATAGGTCTGAACTAGGTCACTTCTCCTGAAAGTCTCTCCTGGACCTGGAAACCCTTCCTCTTCTCCCCTCACACTGGCCCTCATCAGCAGGATCCGCCCTCCACTAAGCAGGGTCACCGTCCTTGCATTCACGGCGACCTGACGTGGAGATCTCCTGGGAGGGTGGGTGGTGACAAAGGCCAGTGCTGGAGACTAGACTTTCCAGGCTGAGCCCAGGTCCAGAGTCCAGACTCTCACCTGAATGAGGAGACCGGTAGCGAAAGTCCTCTTTGGTCAGGAGTAGGAGAGCCTTGCCGTTCATCTCAAATGTGTTGCTGTCAATCGGCCTTAGAGAAAACTCGTTTTCAGCCCACTTGAGCCACTGGGCTACGTCATCTCTGCTCCAGAACATGGGCTGCAAGCCTGTTGGAGAGAGAGCAAGGCAGAAAGAAAAGAGAAAAAAGATCTCATCAGTTAGACAGCCGAAATAAAGGGAAAAGATTTTTGAATGGTTAACAAAACTGAGTCTCCATGTCTGAAGAGCCCTTAGGGTTCAACTCTGAACTTCAGGTAGAACTCTAGCTGCATGAGTGTCAAAGTGTGTATCAAATGAATTTATTTAGAGGCAAAATGTGTGTGGGGGGGAAGGAATCGCTTTTTTTTGTCTTTAATGAACCATAGGTCTCACAGCCCTGTTCTTCCTTGCTCAGCTCCAGTGCCAGGGGTATGTGGATTTCCAGTCTATCCTGAAGGTGCAGCTCTATGGGGGCCTGAAGCACCTCAGGAGGTGCAGAGTCATAACAATGTCAGTGGGCTCTGGAGGCAACTCTAGAATCACAGGGCTTCCCTGGTGGCTCAGAAGGTAAAGAATCTGCCTGCAATGCAGGAGACCTGGGTTTGATCCCTGGGTTGGGAAGATCCCATGGAGTATGACATGACAACCCACTCAAGTATTCTTGCCTGGAGAATTCCATGCACAGAACTGCTTTGATGGCAGCCCAGTGTCCTTTTGAAGTGAGAATGTTCCAGAATGGGGCTTGACCTGCCAGAGATGTCAAATAATATAGTGTGCCCTGCAACTTCTTCCAGAAGGAGCAACTCACTTGTCTCGGAGACACTATCAGCCTAGCCTCTGGGAATGAGAGGGCAAGGTAAGGATAACAGGTACTTGTTCATGTTCGAACTTCCTGGTGGGGGGTGGCACTTGAACTCTGAGTAGGACCAGGAGTGGTTTGGAGGGAGGGCAGCACCTGGGACCAAGAGGATGGCTCAGGCTGGATCTCTGTCTGGAAGCCTGACTGTGAGTCTGTGTTTTTATTTTATTCTCTGGTTGTTGGAAACCTTTGACATATCATACGAGTGGTTTAGAGAACAGTGATTCTCAAAGTGTGAACCAGGCACCCTTCCAGGTTCCCAAGACCATCTCAGGGTGTCTAAGAAGTCAAAACTCTTTGTAACAATATGAAGAGGTTATTTGTTTTTTCTGTTGTTGTTCTATTCTCAATCTTTCATGAGCATACAGTGGAATTTCCTAGCAGCTACACAGCATGTGATATTAAAGCAGACACAAGAATCCAGCCTTTTTTAAAATGAAGCCAGACATTAAAAAGAGTTGCAAAAATGTAAGATAATGCCACTTTTTCACTGATTTTCTTTTGGTTTTGCAAAACATATTCATAAATACATATTTATGTTAACATATACTTGGCTTATTACTTTTTAGCGAGTTGACACCTATTTTGATATATATTACAACAAATAGTAAAAATTTTTGGTTTTAATTCCCAATACAGTACACATAGATAGATAAAAGGCACATGAGCAAAGCTTTTTGGAGGTCTTCAATAATTTTAAAGGATCGAAAGAAATCCTGAAATCAACTGTTTGAGAACTGATGGATTAAAGCCAGATGCTCAAGAGTGCATTATTCTCTAAAATACTGTATGAACTAATAGCTCAAATACAACAGAATCAATGTTTGGTAAGAGGAACTGCAGTCTTGTTATTTACTGGTGGTTACTTAAACTTGCTAAGGGGACTCTGTGAGTGTGCTCTGACAGCATCCTTCAGTCTGACCCTGGAAAGGACCTTTCACCTGTCAGGCATCACAAAGAACTGGTCTGTTTGGATGGGCTACTTTTCCTCCTGGGTGGATGAGGAAATGGAATAGCTCAGTGCCCTTGAGAAGATCCAGGGCCTCTGGGCAGGACCAGTGGCTCTGTCTTTCAGGCTCCTTTGCAAAGTCTAGTTTTACGGAGTGGCAGCTGGTTTCCTTGAACTCTGGGGGAGTCCTTCTGAAACTGGTCCACTGTGTTGGGCATGGATAAAGAACTATGGGCACTGAAACTAGGGATGAGCTTCCCTGGTGGCTCAGATGGTAAAGAATCTACTTGCTTTGCAGAAGACTCAGGTTTGATCCCTGGCTGGGAAAGATCCCCTGGAGAAGGGAATGGCTACCCACTCCAGTATTCTTGCCTGAAGAATCCCATGGATAGAGGAGCCTGGTGGGCTACAATCCACGGGTTTGCAAAGAGTTGGACACGACTGAGTGACTAACACAGAACATAGAGTTTTTTTCTTGGTTTTTAAGCTTCATAATTTTTTTTTGTCACATAGGGAATAAAGGGGCACTGTAAAATAATACCATGCAATATGTTACTGCTCTATGATCTTTAGAATACACACAGCAATTAAAGAATTCAGGGTTTTGTTTTGGACTCTTGACAGGGCCAAGAAGCAATGCCTATGAAAAATGGTCCTTGGACATGGATGGACTTGGAGGGCCTTATGCTAAGTGAAATAAACTGGAGGAAGACAAATAATGTATGATATCACCTATATGTGGAATCTGAAAAAATATAACAAACTAGTGAATATAACAAAACAGAAGCAGACTGACAGGCATAGAGAAGAAACTAGTAGTTACTAGTGGCAGGGGGGCAACATAGGGGTGGGTGAAGTGGGAGGCACGAAGGATGTACAGGCTCAAGGATGTATGGTACAAGATGGGGAAATATAGCCACTATTCGGTGATAACTGTAATCATTAAGAACTGTATTCTTACAAGTTTAAAAAATGGTTAAAAAAAGTTAAAAAAAAAAGGTTCTTGGACATAGGAGGTACCCCATCTCTTTCCAATGACTTTAAAGATACATATCTGGGACCACAGGGAGGTGGGGATGGGCATGAAAACGGCTCAGCCAAGATCTCAACTTCTGAACCAGTGAAGAAAGGCCTCAAGAGTTGACTTCCACAGTCATGGTGTCACCTCTGAAGAGGAACAGTGGGGTGACTAATTATTAGGGACTTTTCTTCTCCTTCACACGAACAGCCAGAACACAGCCAGCCCTTTGGGGACAAATGTGAGGACTGGCCAAGCGTGGCCGAAGGAAGTGCCTGGTGGTGAGAGGACCACAGAACAGAAGATGCTCGGTCAGAAACAGGAAAAAAGGATGGGGCTGCTTATTGGAAGTGCGAGTGCCAAGGCAAATACAGAACCGAATCCCACTTGGGAGGGGAAACGAGAGTAAAATGCTGAAGTTTCTGCAGAGGAGACACTGAAACAAGAGAGGCGGGTGAGAAGGGGGTGGGGGACGCAAGTAGTAATTTGAGGTTCTTTATATTCTATGGAAGAAAATACTCATGAGTAATCTTTTCCCTAAATACAAGAAGAGTCACACACTCCAAACAGACCTGCTGGTTGAGAACAACTGTTTCTCTTTTCACTTCCCATTAATCTCTCCTACAGCCCAGCCCCCGAAGCAAACAAAACCATAACGCGGAAACCCCCTGGCCAGGGGACCCACTGAAGGCTCTGGGCTTGTGGGCTCAGGGGACCCGGTGAGCCCCAGAAACACCATGGTGATTCCAGCAGTTTTACAAAAGTGACCCCGACAGACCAAGCTACCTGCTGGAGGCCAGGCTACAAACTTATCAGAATCGCCACCGCTCTTCCAAGGAGAGAATGTGGACACATTCACTGAGCTGGAAAGAGGCTTGATAATAAACTCTGGTGTTCGGGACTTCCCGGGTGGTCCAGTTGTTAAGAATCCGCCTGCCAATGCAGGGGGACATGGGTTCAGTCCCTGGACTGGGAAGATTCCACAGTGCCTCAGGACAGCTAAGCCCATGTACAACTACGGAAGCCCGAGTGCCCGAGAGCCCATGCTCTTCAAGAGGAGAAGCCACTGCAGGGAGAGGCCCGTGCACCGCACCTGGAGGGCAGCCCCTGCTCACCGCAACTAGAGAAAGCCCGTGTGCATTCCCTGACCCTCGTACATCCCATTCAGATTCATTTTCAACATCTATTAGGAATTCAGAAAAGACTGAGTGAACTGAACCCTCCCTATTCAAGATTTTGACCCTGGGAGGTTTCTCAAGTTATCAACGAACTAAAAATAGAGCAAAAAATCCTGTAGATCCCTGGAGAAATACATTTATACAAGGGAAGAGTAAGGAGGTGGAGGCGAGACTCTGCTTTTAACTCATCCAGGAAGGCTTTACATCACCAGCTACTTGCTCACGGGCACTCGCTGTGTAGACACTGATCCTGAATAGACAGCTGCTACAGTGCTCTTGCCGGGAAAATCCCATGGGCGGAGGAGCCTGGTGGGCTGCAGTCCATGGGGTTGCTGAGGATTGGACACGTCTGAGCGACTTCACTTTCACATTTCACTTTCATGCATTGGAGAAGGAAATGGCAGCCCACTCCAGTGTTCTTGCCTGGAGAATCCCAGGGACGGGGCAGCCTGGTGGGCTGCCGTCTATGGGGTCGCAGAGTCAGACACGACTGAAGCGGCTTAGCAGCAGCAGCAGCAGTGTAACAGCACATAGGGCAAGAGCAGAAAGGAATGGATCACATGTAACTTGTTTCACACTTATCTCTTGCAACATTAACGAAGGGACTTCCCTGATGGTCAAGTGGCTGACTCCCAGCTCCCAATACAGGGGGCCTGGGTTTGATCGCTGGCCAGGGAAATAGAGCCAGCATGCCATAACCAAACCCTGGCAAAGTCAAATAAATAAATAATTTTTTTTTAAACAATAAAGTTAGAGAACATATATGTTAATGATCATTAGTGAAAAGAAAAAAGACAGAGACCATTATTATACTGTACCTACATCATGTTGCTCCCTGTGCGCATAACAAGCCTGCGAAAGCCACCCTAAGACCTGCATTTGGAATGTCACTTCATTTCAGAGGGTAGCTGAGAATGATTTTATACAGAAGAAATGAACTGCTATGCTTAAGAAAATTACTAAGCATTCCACCGCACTTTTTTTTTTTTCCCCAAGTCGGTCAAGTCAAGTTCATGCGGCCGTACCCTTTAATGACATACCCAGACCCATAAACTTCCTTCTGATAGTTCTCCAATTCCACGTTCAAAGGAGCAGCCACGTTTATCAGTACACACTTAGCCTCATTTCAGACTTTCTGAGTTGTGTTTAAACTAATGATGGAAAGCGTGCCAGGAGTCAGGGACCTGGATCTTACTCCCAGGTCTGCCATTAAGTAACATGTGTTTCTGGGCCAGTCACTCAGTTTCTCTGTGGTTCAGTGGTTTCATCTGTTAAATGAGGGGCTTAGAGTATGTGATCTCTGTTCCATTCTGGGTTTAATATGGTCAACATGCTTCCACTTAATATGAATCCTAAAATCCAAAGAACTTAAGCAGCCAGGACCTTTTTCTACAGAGCAACTTCATGCTCACGACCATGACCCAGAGACTCTGTAACTTCCTGAAGGCTCCTCTGAATCATGGAAAACAGATTAAGTTACTTTAAATAGATGTTGGTGCTTATGAGTGTTTTTATTATATTCTAATTATTGAAAATTTATAGCCTGGTAATAGGTTATAATTACCCAATAATAAACATAACATTTTAAGAAGGTGCTTTCAGGTGGATGACCTCAGGTTATTCTCCAAAAAGCCCTGTGAAACCCATTGCAGTCTCACTTCAAGTTGAAAGATGAGGAAATAGGGGCTCAGAGTCATTAGAGGATTTTGCTGGTTTGCATAATACTCAATTCAAGCTCTTTTGCTGTAGTAAACATTCATCAGAAGCAGCCTTTATCCTAAACGTTCTGTATACACAGAAATTGGCTGCAGAATCAGTGGCTTAGAGGACAGAAGCGGAAAAGACAGAAGGCAACCCCCACCCATCTGACTCATGAGGAAACTAAAGCTGGGAAAAGTGGAGTTTGAACCCTCCTCAAGCTGCTCCAGGTTCCCTGACTCTTTCCAACCTCCCATGGGGTCTCATAACTTAATCTGATGACAAAGAACCATTCTGTCACCTTTGACAGTGAGGAGAGCTATCACTTCCTTGCTTAGTTATCTTGCCTTTGGATTAAACATCCTTCATTGGTCCACACAGAAGTTCAATACTGCCTTTTTCAGAGCCTCACCAGCCTGCCTGCCTCCTCCTGAGATCCTCTGTGGCTCCCATTCCTAAACATAGTACCAGAGGCAGGACTAGAACTTTTGTATCTCTGGACAATGTTTTTATTCATAATAATAGCGAACACTGAGCATTTACGCAAGTGTTCACTACAGGGATGATTCTTTTCATTTTATAGAGGAGAAAACTGCAGTATACAATAAATGGAATTGGTGGGGCTGGGACTGAAAATCAGACCCACTCAACACCCCACCATATGGATTCTCAAGTGGCCCCTTAGACTGAGGTTCCACATTCAACCACCCTCGGATCAAAAATATTCAGAATAAAAAAATTTCGGAAAGCTCCCAAAGGCATAACTCGCATTTGCTGTGTGCTGGCAACTATTCACACTGCGTTTACATCGTAGTCACAACAGATTACACAGCATTTACATTGTGTGAGGAATTATAAAGTTATCTAGAGATGACTTAAAGTACATGGGAAGGTGTGTGTAGGTTATATGCAAATACTATGCGATTTTATGTAAGGGGCTTGAGCATCTATGGATTTTAGTATCTAGCGGGGGTGGGGGGGGGTCCTAGAATCACTCTGCCACGTGGATACCCAGGGATGTCTGGAACAGCAAACACTTAGAAGCATTTACTGTGTGCCAGGTGCTGTTCTAAATGTCTTCTGTTTGTAACTCATGTAATCCCCACAGGGATCCTATACAATAGAAACATTCACCATCCTTATTTACAGAGGAGAAAACTGGAACACTAGGAAGTTAAGCGACTTGGCCGAAGTCACACACCCAGTGGAAGAGCCAACATTTGAACCCAGTCGGTCTAGCCCAAAGTTCCTATTTATTAATTCCTTGCCTCTCTGTCTAAGGTTATTTTGGTGTTTTGGCAGGACATTAAATTAAATTCAGGATTAAAAAAAAAAAAGAGAGAGACAGAGAAGTTTCAGTGATTGTGTGAACTTTCACAGTATTTAAGCAAGTAGGCCCAGGGCACCAACTCGGAAATTCTGTGTCCCTGCTGTGTAACCTCGGACAAGTTTCTTAACCTCTCTGTGTCTCACTTGCCTCAACTGGAGAATGAGGACAACTCTCAAGTTGACAAGCGAGTACCACTGAATCACAGATGATATGTTTGTCAAATGCGCAGATTCCATAAAGCTAGTATAGAGTAAGATGAAACAATGATGATGGAAGATACAAAGGACAGTATTTGGCATAGAGTGAGCATTTTATATTTACCACCATGGTTATTTTTATAATCTCCCTATCCTGCACATATATAGCTGCTGTTTGTAACCCACCTGTGAAGAAAGTATATTAACCAGTATTAGATTTTTACCTTGCCATTTTCTATCACCATTCCAGCCTGCAGCAGTCCCTCCAGACCGAGACTATACCTAGTATTATCTATACTTCACAGCTTCATGTCAACTTTGCCTTTGATAAGCATCCATTACCTCAACAGGTTCCTGACAAAGTGCTGATTAGCTGAGGGCTGATTAGCTGAGGGCTGAGAAGAGAGCCTTCTGGTGATAAACCAGCCACCTCCTTTTAGATGGATACTGATCAAGTTATTGGCTCCATTTGGGGGGTGTGTGTGCACACACTCAGTTGTGTCCGAGTCTTTGCAACCCCATGAACTGTAGCCCACTAGGCTCCTCTGTCCATGGAATTCTCCAGGCAAAAATACTGGAATGAGTAGCTACTCCCTTCTCCAGGGGATCTTATTGACCCAGGGATATAACCCACATCTCCTGTGTGGCAGCTGGATTCTTTACCACTGTGCCACCTGGGAAGCCCTGGCCCCATCTGCATACAGGTGTTCAATTATCAACCCACCTAACTACTCCAGTATTTAGACTACATCTTTCTAGTTCAGCCAGAAAAGGAACCATCCAAAATTCAAATAAAATGTTTTCTTGAGGTCCAGAAACACAATAACTACAAAATCTACAGCACTTTTATTGAATAAGATGAAAAAAGGGAGAAGGTGATTGAGTCCTAAGGAATAACTTTTCCCTAAGTGCTCATAACATCCGTGTTGGAAAATCTTTCCTGAATTTCATCTGTAAGTTGTATCAGATCAGCTATTTTTAGTCTGTACATACTCCCTTTTCTCCTTTTCTGAGCATAGGGTAAACAGTG
Source organism: Oryx dammah (assembly GCF_014754425.2). Classification (NCBI taxonomy): domain Eukaryota; kingdom Metazoa; phylum Chordata; class Mammalia; order Artiodactyla; family Bovidae; genus Oryx; species Oryx dammah. The sequence goes on along the minus strand of NW_024070213.1, from coordinate 20,721,094 downwards.
GTTCGTATTCTCTCTTTTAGGATCTCTTCCATTTCCTGCAAACCTTAGGGAGCACTATCAGTGACCCTTGACCCTTGTAAATTCTCTATTCTGGGATGTCATCTGTCTGGGCCAAGAGCCTCGAATCTATTTAGAACGACTTAGATTCATTTCTATAATCAACTCATCCGCCTTGGGCTTCAATTCCCTTAAGGCAGTTTGTACTACCTGTTTCGGTCTGACAATCACCCTCCTTGATGGAAGAGGGGGAGAAAGAGAGAAGTTGTCCAGTTTTGTTTTCTCTTTGCCACCAACTCAGTCTGTGTGCTGAGACCACACTTGTTCTCTTACTGCCCCTCCAAACACACCATTTTCTTAAGTATCTCCCATTGTTTTTAGCTCACTTAGCTTTAACATTCTAGAGATTAAAAAAAACCTCTCCTTTAAGAGAAATATCATATGACATCCCTTATACGTGCAATCTGAAAAGAAAGGATACAAATGAACTTACAAAACAGAAAGAGACTCACAGACCTGGAGGACAAACTTATGGTTGCTGGAGGGGGCGGGAGAAGGGATAGTTAGGGAGTTTGGGATGGACATGTACACACTGCTGTATTTAAAATGGATAACCAACAAGGACCTACTGTACGGCACATGGGACTCTGCTCAGTGTTATGTGGCAGGCTAGATAGGAGGGGAGTTTGAGGGAGAATGATACATGTATATGTATGGCTGAGTCCCTTCGCTGTTCACTTGAAACTATCACATTGTTAATCAGCCATGCTGCTGCTGCTAAGTCGCTTCAGTCGTGTCCGACTCTGTGCTGTGCGACCCCATAGACGGCAGCCCAGCAGGCTCCCCCGTCCCTGGGATTCTCCAGGCAAGAACACTGGAGTGGGTTGCCATTTCCTTCTCCAATCAATGCATGAAAGTGAAAGGTGAAAGTGAAGTCGCTCAGTCGTGTCTGACTCTCAGCAACCCCATGGACTGCAGCCTTCCAGGCTCCTCCGTCCATGGGATTTTCCAGGCAAGAGTACTGGAGTGGGGTGCCATTGCCTTCTCCGAATTAGCCATACTCAAATACAAAATAAAGTTAAAAAAAATAAAAGTCTCTCCATTATATAATCCAAAAAATTTTTTTGCTGATGTATAGTTGATGTAGGATATTATGTAAGTGTACAGTAATTCACAATCTTTAAAGATTATACTCCACATATAGTTATTATAAAATATTGGCCATATTCTCTGTGTTGTATAATATATCCTTATAGCTTATTTTACATTTAGTAGTTTGTACTTCTTGCTCCCTTCCTTCTATCTTTTCCCCTCTCTCCCCATCCTCTCCACTGGTGACCACTAATTTCTTCTCTACACCTGTGGGGCTATTGCTTTTTTTGTTATATTCACTAGTAGTTGTACGTTTTAGATTCTATATATAAGTGATATTATACAGTATTTGTCTTTCTCTTTCTGATTTATTTCACTTAGCAAAATACCTGCTGGGTATATCCATGTTGTTGCAAATAGCAAAATTTCATTTTTCGTATTTAAAAAAAAATTTTATTTCCAGTAAGTTGTTCTTTCATCCTCTTAAAAAATCTGAGCTCATTAGACTGGTACACAGAAAATAGTGGGAAGATAAATTGGCATGATCCTTCTGATAAATAATGTGGTGATAGTTCAAGGGCCCTATAAATGTTAACTTTGGGGAATTTACCTTTTTTTTTTTTTAATTTTTGGGGAATTTACCTTAAGAAAATAATTTCAAAGAGAAACTGTTTGTGCACAAAGATGTTCACTGCAGTAATTATGTTTAATAGTTTAAAAAACCAGGAACATCCATAAGGAAATAATTAAGGAATCTATAAACAACATCTCTGGTAGGAAATGATGCAGCCAAAAACATAATATTTATAAAAAGTATCGATACATATGGAAAAATCACCACATAACATGTGGACATATAATCTCAAACAACTTATGGAAAAATATTATAATGCAACATAAAAATATTAACAGCAACTGTCACTCAACCAAATGACAGGTGATGTTTACTGTCTCCTTTTCATTCTTTATTTCCTAATTCTCTCTATTAAGCATGTGTTACTTTTATATTTAAAAAGATCTATTTAAAAATGAAGCTCATCAGAGAATGTCCCCTCAACAGCTTCATCATATTCTTTCATCGTCTTCTTCTTTCTCACGCCCCAAGCAGTTGACATGCCAGAATTTCATTTTCAAGAGCACCCTTATTCTTTAGACTTGGTTTTGACTCCTTTCAGATCACGGATCCTTAGGTACTTTTCCCCCTCAACTGAAATCATTTGTCTTCTTCTAGTCAAGAGAAGACATCTGCTCCTGCCTTTTAATTCCCTTCCCCAATTCCAAGATGATGTTTTCATTCTCACCAAAATTTCCCATCATTTCTACTTGGCCAACCAATTCCTCATTTGTCAGACTTGAGTCCAAAGTACCAGTGCCCCTCACCGCTGCTTCTACCTTCTGGGAAATCAAATCGCTAATCGTGTAGCTGAAGGCAACTGCTCAGTGATACTCACATCATGCCTGGCACCCAACGGTCCCCTGGTAATGCCAGATTGTAAGACAAAAGAACCCCATGGGACAGCTCTGCAGCCTGTCACTGCCACCCTCCCCTAACACCCTTCTCACCAGGTAGGACACTTCTGATCTGTGAGGTTCACTGCCAATACCAGATGCTTCTGAGACAGGTTGGGATCTGGGGCTCATTGCTGCAGCGCTTATACCCGGACAAATGTCCTTGAGCAACAGAATACAAGGAATAAGGGATTAAAAAGAATGGTGTGCATGCGTGGTTGGGGCAATAAGATTAAGGACAAGATACAAAAAAAGACCAAAACCCAATTTCAGCCACTTATGAAGAGCTGGAGAAAAACCAGGGTGTTGGAAGCAAAAGCAAGATACTGCACATACTCCCTGCACTCAACACCACCAAAGGGGTGGGCAGACCACTGAAGCCACCCCTCTGGCTCGACCCCTGGACACACCTTTACCCTCGCTCCATATAAGGAACCAGTTCGCCCCTCCTTGGCGAGCAAGCAAAGGAAACATATTTGTTCTTGCTCCCCTCTGCTGCAGCAGGGACCCCAATTAAGGCTTGCCTGAATTTCTTATCTGGCCCCTGATTGATTTCTATTGATTAGAGAGGCCAAGAACTCAGGTGGGTAACACTTCCACACCTATGCCATCCTAGCAACTATTCTGTGAAAGAGCTCAGGTTGGCACAACTGCATCTTGCAGGAGGCACTGAAGCTCAGAGAGGTTGAGTTACTTCCCCAAGGTCACAATGGGCCCCAGAACCAGAATTGTTCCCGGTCTTCTATATCTGCCTAGTGAACGTCCTCTCCATCAAAGGAAATAAAGGATACAAAAGCCCCTTGCATTCTAATGCACGCTAAAATGCACTGCAAAAATGCAAGGGGATTAGGAATAATTAACCATAAACTCAGCTCCTGGCAGGTCTGGCTTAGCTGCAGATCCAGAACTGAGCCCTTTCTGACCTCTGCAAAGGGGGTACAGGGGGCAGGGTTTCCCTCAGGATAAACAAACCTTCCAAAATAAAACAAACTATCATAAGCTCCTGTTAAGCTGCTGCTTCCCAGAGCATTTCCCAGGGGTCTTTTCTGATGCCTTTCCTTTCACCGCAGGCTGAGTTCTGGCCCCCAACCCTCCCGGCCCCCACCCCAGTCCTGGATGGACTCTGATAAACTTCAGTGTTCTCATTCCTCTGGGTCTGCCCCTAACTCTGGATGGGCGGCTATCTGTTCATCACTGCTCTTGACACACAGATTCTATCACTAGGGGATGGGACGTTCTCAAACATTTCCTATTTTTGTCCTCAGGGGCACCCTGTATCTCAGCACTGTTTCCAAGTGGAGGTTGGAAGATTATAATAGTGTCTTTTCAGCCAAACCCCCCAAGAGCAAGAATACTACACGTTCATGTTTTGATCCAAAGTCCCACTCTAGTCCCTGGAAAAAATTTTCCTTATAAACTTCATTTTGTGGATTTTTTCTGGCTTTCATTCAGTTTTAGCCACAGAGGGGTTTTTTATCAGCAAACCTATTGACAGCAAAACTGGCCCAGGGCCCGCTATTCATTCTTACAAACATGAGTTCGACGATTCCCCCACATTTCTGCCTTTAGGCAGCAAGCCCAATGTGGTGAGAGGCATGGAATATTTTAGATAAAAACTTGGGTTTTGGAGTCAGATAGTCCTGAGTTCAAAGACTGGTTCTGCCACCTGCTCAGTAGCCTTGGATAAGTTACGTCTCTGGATCCCAATTTTCTCAGCAGTAAAATGAGGCCAAGAACAGTATTTACCTCCTTGGGCAAAATTAAATATGAAGTAAGAACTCATACAAAAGCTCTGCACTGGACTTCCCCTGGGGGTCCAGTGGTGAAGAATCCACCTGAAATGCAGGGGACACAGGTTCAATCCCTGGCCTGGGAAGATTCCACACACTGTAGCCTGTGAGCCACAATCATTGAGCCCGCAAGACCCGGAGACCATGCTCTGCGAGGCAAGCCACCGCAACGAGAAGCCCGAGCACTATAGCTGGAGAGTAGCCTCTGCTCACTGCAAGTAGAGAAAGCCTGTGGGCTGCAACGAAGACCCAGCACAGCCAAAAATAAAACAAATAAATGATTTTTAAAAAGGACTCTGCACTATGCCTGGTCCATGGAAAGTGCTCAATGCATTCTGGGGAGCTGGATAGGACAGAGACCCCAAAGCAAATCTGTTGCGCTTTGTCATCTGTTCAGGAGAACGAAATGTTTTCTAAAGCTCACTGGAGCCTCAGAAGCTGCAGCAAGGGTTCTTGTGAGCCGTGTGAAGGGTCTGGTGGGGAGCTACGAGCCCAGCACGGGGTTTTAAGGAGGGGTGGGCATCATCCTTGTGTAGGCCGGGAAGATGGCTCAGGAGGAGATGTAGAGACAGGCAGGGAACAGGTGAGAGGCTGGAGGCACAAAGGCCAGGTTAAGAGTCCACTCAGGTCTGTGATTAGGGTGAGGTAAGTCAGGCGCTCACTTTGGGTGCAGAATTGAGGGCAGTGCCAGAAAACTCAGGAATCTCAAACAATAATGATAGTTTTAATGCATTATTTTAAAATCAAACTACTGCGTTGGCCAAAAAGTTCTTTTGGGTTTTTCTGTACAATGTCATGGAAAAACTCAAAGGAATTTTTTGACCTGCCCAATAAATGCAAAAAAAAAATTATAATGAACAAAATATCAACATTTTAACTAAAGTTACACTGAAGAAAGAGATAATGGGGATGGTGTTGTGATGAAGGAGAAGAGGACAGACTAGAGTGATCCTTAAATTTGGGAGATAATGGACCCCTTTGAGAATTCAGTGAGAGCTACTGACCCTTTTTAAGCTTCCCCAGTAGCTCAGTGGTAAAGAATCTGCCTGTCAATGCAGAAGAGGTAAGTTCGATCCTTGGGTTGGGAAGATCCTCTGGAGAAGGAAATGACAACCCACTCCAGTATTCTTGCCTGGAATACTTGCCTGGAATATTCTTGCCTGGAGAATTCCATGGACAGAGGAGCTTGGTGGGCTACAGTCTGTAGGGTCGCATAGAGTTGGACATGACTGAGTGACTGAATGACAACAACCAATCTTTGAAAATGCATAGACCTATGCATGGCAATCTTCCCCTGCAATTTCAGTTTGTGGACTAGCTCCAGTTTACCTATGGACACTTGGACAATCAGTTGAGAACTTTTTAGCCTTGTACATGCAAAGAGAGCTGATGATATGTACTAGGGATATAATGCAAAAACCAAGTTAGGTTTGAGGAGAGAAACACACACATCTCTCCTGGTATTTTGGGGGAGGAGAAGAGAAGAGAGAGGCTGGTAGGCTGCCCTCCTCTCACTCTGCAAAGTGTGGGAGGGTGGGTGGGGGCAGGCAACGAAATGATGAAAGCCAACTTGGACGTCATTTCCTTGTGAAATGCACATATCTGACCTTAAACATGGGATGGCCCGTCTTCAGGTATTTTGGAACTCAGGTACTTTGGAACTTGCTAACATATTGCAAGTTTTTATTCATAGTGTTGTAGGTTAATCACTGCAAATTATCTTACTTTATGAATGCTGAAGCAACTGGGCTGGCATGGAAAGAGACCACTGAGAGATGAATTTCTAAAGGAAGGAGGCGATTAAGGGCAGAATTTCTCATATTGCTGGGTGGAGAGAGACGTTTTTATTTTCAACTCTACTGATATTTATGCACACACACAAAAAGCCCAATTTTAAGAAGAAATAAATATGTAGGAAAATAGACATGAAGAGAGTTGAAACGTTCCTCAAATAGATTTAGCAAGCAAATCAAAAAGGGTTGGGAAAGCTGGTGCAAGGGTTTCTACTCCTCTGTAGAAATGGATGGGGCACAGAGGACCTAAAGATCTCGTTGGATTTGCAAGAGCCGCAGAACACAGACGATCCACTCTGGGTGTCTGGATAAAGAAGAATGAATATCCTTTCTGTGCCCTCACTTTTTAAGAAATTTACTGGGGTATATAGTTGCCTTACAATGTTGTGTTAGTTTCTTCTGTACAATGAAGCAAATCAACTCTATGTACATACATACATATCCCTCCCTCTTGGATCTCCCCCTCCCCTGCCATCATGCCATCACAGCCCTCTAGGTCATCACAGAGCACCAAGCTGAGCTCCCCGTGTTATACAGCAGGTTCCCACCAACTATCTATTTTACACACGGTCATATATACATATGCCACCGCTCCTTTCCCAAGTTATCTACTCTCTCCTCTCCACCTCTCCATGTCCACATGTCTGTTTTCTATGTCTGTGTCTCTATTCAGTTCAATTCAGTTCAGTCGCTCAGTCATGTCCGACTCTTTGCGACCCCATAAACCACAGCACTCCAGGCCTCCCTATCCACCAATTCCTGGAGTCCACCCAAACCCATGTCCATTGAGTCGGTGATGCATCCAATCATCCCATCCTCTGTCGTCCCCTTCTCCTCCTGCCCTCAATCTTTCCCAGCATCAGGGTCTTTTCAAATGAGTCAGCTCTCCACATGAGGTGGCCAAAGTAGTGTCTCTACTGCTGCTGCTGCTGCTGCTGCTAAGTCGCGTCAGTCGTGTCTGACTCTGTGCGACCCCATAGACAGCAGCCCACCAGGCTCCCCCGTCCCTGGGATTCTCCAGGCAAGAACACTGGAGTGGGTTGCCATTTCCTTCTCCAATGCATGAAAATGAAAAGTGAAAGTGAAGTCGCTCAGTTGTGTCCAACTCCTAGCGACCCCATGGACTGCAGCCCACCAGGCTCCTCCGTCCATGGGATTTGCACTGCTGCCCTGCAAACAGGCTCTCGGTACCATTTTTCTAGATTCCGCATAAATATGCATTAATATACGGTATTAGTTTTTCTGTTTCTGACTTACTTCACTCTGTGTGACAGTCTCTAAGTCCATCCACATCTCTACAAATGATACAACTTCATTCATTTTCATGGCTGAGTAATATTTCTTTGTACCACATCTTCTTTATCTGTTCTGCTCTTCTTCTCTTAAACCACACAGGATCATCCTGTGTGCCTGCTGGTCTGCAGAAGATTCCTTTGCACTTTGCAAAGTGTAACCAGAGCAGAATTCATTCTCCTTCTGGATGGGCTGATGAGCCCTGTCACTGGCAGCCGGGGTCTCTCCCGTATGTGGTTCAGTTGTGCCTGGTTCCTTCTCTCCCAGATTTTAAAGCAGGCTGCCTTGCCCCTAGGAGAGGGGAGATTCAGGCATATATATATATACACATACATACACACATACATGTATCCATTTGGGAGAGAATGGATACATGGATATGTGTGGCTGAATCCCTTCACTGTTCACCTGAAACTACTGCAACATTGTTAATCAGATATACCCCATTACAAAATAAAAAGTTAAAAAAAAATAAAAAAGCAGGCTGCCTTTTTCAGGATGCCTTTCTCAGTCAATATGGTCACTGCATCCTCTGAGGATGGAGTGAAGACTGGGAGTGGAGGGGGAGACTCTAGGAAGCCTTTAACTTCACAATCCTCAGCAAACACGTCCAGGATCCAAAAGGCAGATGGCACCAGGGGTTCAAGAAACCTACCACACTTGGTAAAACCACGCTTCACTGGAAGATGTCTTCTTTGACGGAGAATTCCACACTCTCCTGACCCTGTCTTCCTTCTCCTCTTCCCTGACTTGCTTCCCCGGGGAGGCATTCCAGCGTTTTCCGAGGCTGTCCAAGCAGATGCTGACTCAGTGAGATGAGGCGCAGGCGGACTGAACACAGGCAGGATGAAGTCCCTTTAAGGGTTTTTGTGGAGGCCTCACAAAACAAAAAACCCATCAAACCTGGAGAAGCAACCTGTGTTTAAAGATAATTGTGTGTGTGAGTGTGCATGTTCGTGTGTGTCAAGATTTCACTCCACTCCTCATCCCATTGGTCCTTCATTTCCTCGAGGATTTGTGCGGAAATGTGGATCTATTTTCACAGATGTAATCACGTAAAACGTTGTAGTACACAGACTGAGAGAGGAGCACTGACATATACACTCCAGCGTGTGTCAAATGGGTGGGAAGCCGCTGTGCAGCCCAGGGAGCTCAGCTTGGTGCTTGGTGATGACCTAGAGGGGTGGGATGCTGTGGGGTGGGAGGCTCAAAAGGGAGGGGATGTACGTATACTTACAGCTGATTCATGTTGTTGTATGGCAGAAACTAAATACAACCTTGCAAAGCACTTTTATATTTCAATGAAAAAATTTTCCCAGAAAAAAAAAAAGTTGTCTTTTTTTCTTACTAGCTGTATGCCCTAGTGTCAGAGCTGTGAAGGTTACTAATCATCTCATTTCCAGGCTTAAGACAGAGTCAGAAAAATTTAAAAACCAAACCAAGTCCTTACCTCCTTCAACAGAGCTGCAGACATGCAGGTAGTTGAATAAAAGAGTCAGAAGGGAAGCGTGAGCAACCCTTGAGTTTTGGGGCTGGTGCGGGTTGCTGCAGCCCATAGGTAGTAGGATGCCAGAGGCATTGAGAGGAATACTTGCACATTGTTTTGGTTATGGCTTCTGACTCTTTGGGAGTTTCCCTGACAGCTCAGCAGGTAAAGAATCCACTTGCAATGCAGGAGACCCCGGTTCGATTCCTGGGTCGGGAAGATCCACCGGAAAAGGGATAGGCTACCCACTCCAGTATTCTTGGGCTTCCTTTGTGGCTCAGCTGGTAAAAAATCCGCCTGCAATGCAGGAGACCTGGGTTTGATCCCTGGGCTGGGAAGATCCCCTGGAGAAGGGGAAAGCTACCTACTCCAGTATTCTTGCCTGGAGAATTCCATGGACAGAGGAGCCTGGCAGAGTACAGTCCATGGGGTCACAAAGAGTTGAACATGACTGAGCGACTAACACAGTAAATCCAAGGACAAGGGTCCTCCTGAGGGAACATGGAGGAGAGACAAGGAAGAAGAGACAGCTACGTGAGTGCAGAGGCAGAGATGGGAGTGGTGTAGGGCCGACTGCTGTTTTCCTTCCTCACAGGTTCCTATTACACACATATTGAAATACCTTTGTCCCCCTTCAACATAGGTCACTTTCTCTTGAAATTTATCTTTTTTTTTTTTTTAAGATTTTTTTTTTGGATGTGGCCCATTTTAAAAGTTTATTGAATTTGTTACAATATTGCTTCCGTTTTACCTTTTGGTTTTTTGGCTGCAAGGCATGTGGGATCTTAGCACTCTGACCAGGGACTGAACCCATGCCCCTGCATTAGAAGGCAAAGTCTTAACCTCTGGACTGCCAGGGAAACCCCTCTTTTTTTTTTTTACTTTAAAAATGTTCCAGTTTTTCTCTTAAAAATTACCTTTTCTATATATTCATCTTTTAGTCTTACTAGTTTACTCATTTTTTAAAAAATTTTAAATTCTTTCCTGATCTCTGTCATCTAATCTCTAAGTTTTCATAATTCTGATTTATGTTGGTTCCTCCCTCCCTCATGTTTTATATCATTTCTTAATGCCTTTCAGCTCATTTGGACCTGGGTCACAGTTCTGAATTGTTCCAAAGCCATGTCTTTTTGGCATGTTTTCTTTAGAAATGTAGTCTGCTCCTTATTTTATTTTTATATAAAAACTTTGTACGGGATTTGACCTCACTGCTTTGCAATTGCTTGTTTCCATGTGAAATTCATTTTCCTGAACTTTTAGAACACAGTGTCATTCTAACTTTACAAAGCTCCTGGAGAAGGGAATGGCAACCCACTCCAGTATTCTTGCCTGGAGAATTCCACGGACAAAGGAGCCTGGCAGGCTACAGTCCATGGGGTTTCAAACAGTTGGATACGACTGAGTGACTAACACTTTCATTTTCAATTCTCTGCCATTCCGTTCATGTTGTGTTCAAATATATGACTGCTGAAATTTCCAGGTTCTGTTCCGTTATGGGACTTTTTCTCCCATAAGTCTCTGTTGTCTCTACCCTGTTCAGTTTGATTTCACTTCAAGCAGCTTCTTACTACATGGCCTTCCTAGAGGAGGACCTGATTGGTTAGTTCCAGAGTTCACAGTGGCTGGAAGGCTCTAGATCCTTTAGATCAGGGATCCCCAACCCTCGGGCCATGGACCAGCATTGGTCTGTGGCCTGTTAGGAACTGGGCCGCACAGCAAGAGGTGAGCAGCGGGTGAGTGAGTAGAGCTTCAGCTGTATTTACAGCTGCTCCCGATCACTTACATCCTCCCACCAAGATCCATGGAAAAACTGGCTTCCATGAAACTGGTCCCAGGTGCCAAAAGAGTTGGGAACTGCTGTTTTAGACCTCCCTTGTGCGCTGTGAAAGTGAAAGTTGCTCAGTCGTATCCGAGTCTTTGCAACTCCATGGACTACACAGTCCATGGAATTCTTCAGGCCAGAATACTAGAGTGGGTAGCCGTTCCCTTCTCCAGGGGATCTTCCCAACCCAAGGATCGAACCCAGGTCTCCCGCATTGTGAACAGATTCCTTGCCAGCTGAGCTACCAGGGAAGTACAAGAATACTGGAGTGGATAGCCTATCCCTTTCCAGCAGATCTTCCCAACCCAGGAATCGAACTGGGGTCTCCTGCATTGCAGGTGGATTGATTCTTTACCAGCTGAGCTATCAGGGAAGCCCCCACCCTGCACGCTACTTGTACTCATCACTCTTGGAATCAGTAAAAGGACTCTCATTTTCAGCTGTTCCTCTCATACTGACCCTCCATGCTTTTCAGTATTCACTATTTGGGGTGCTTTTCCTGTTCTAACGTCCAAAAACCCCACTGTTTCTTGGGGATATCTTGTCACCTAGTTTTGTCACTGCTCATGGGTATGAAGTTTTGCTACTAAGTTGCTCTGCTCTTTCCCAGGGGTTCTAAGAGATTGAAAAATATGCTGTTGCCTGTGTTGTCTCCTCAGAGTCTATCTTAGGACACTTTCTATTGGCAAGGCCAGCGTCCCTCTGGTGTCTCATAAAAAAAGAGCACCAACCTTTGTGTGTCTCTTGGTGAACTGTTGCTGGGTTTTGTGGCAGTAAGCGGAAGTGTGATGATCTAAGGGGTGTCTCATATAGATGGCTAAAAAGCACAGAAAAAGATGCTCAACATCACTAATTATTAGAGAAACGCAAATCAAAACTATCAATACAATGAGGTATCATGTCACACCAGTCAGAATGGCTATCATCAAAAAATCTCCCATCATCAAAAAATCTCCCATCAAACAATAAATGCTGGAGAGGGTGTGGAGAAAAGGGAACCCTCCTACACTGTTGGTGGGAATGTAAATTGGTACTGCCACTATGGAGAACAGTATGAAGGTTCCTTAAAAACTAGTAAAACAGCCACCATATGATATAACAGTTCCATTCCTGGGCATACATATGGAGAAAACCATTAATTCAAAAAGATAACATGTATCCCAGTGTTCATCACAGCACTATTTACAATAGTCAGGACATGGAAGCAACCTAAATGCCCATCGACAGAAGAGTAGGTAAAGAAGATGTGGTACATATATACAGTGGAATATTACTCAGCGATAAAAAGAATGAAATAATGCCATTTGCATCAACATGGACGGACCTAGAGATTGTCATACTGAGTGAAGTAAGTCAGACCGAGAAAGACAAATATATGATATTGCTTCTATGTGGAATCTAAAATAAAGGGGTATAAATGAACTTATTTATAAAATAGAAATATAATTACAGATATAGAAAATAAACTTATGGTTACTGGGGGTAAGGAGCAGGGGAGGGATAAATTGGGAGACTAGGATTGACATAAAGACACAACTAGGTATAAAGTAGATAACTAATAAGGACCTGCTGTATAGCACAGGGAACTCTACTCAGTACTCTCTAATGACCTATTGGGAATGGAATCTAAAAGAGTGGAGATATATATATATATATATATATATATAACTGATTCACTTTGCTGTACAGCAGAAACTAACACAACACTGTAATCAACTATATTCCAATAAGAATTAAAAATGTGAGGGGGGGTCTCTGATCACACCAGAGGGGGTGACAGCCCCAAGTGCAGGAAGCACAGACACAGCACCTGGATGGAAGGCACACTAGCAAATGTCTCTGAGCTTTGGTGGGCACTGGGTCTCCAGGCAGGGGACACCCAGCTTCTCTTATGGAGACTAAGGAACTATTCCAGTGAAGATAACACTTCCGAAGGGAAGGACTTTCTAATGGGGATGAAAACAATAGCCTCGAGGACCACAATACAGACAGCTGACCTCTTCACTGTCTTTCCACACCTCCTCTCATGAAAAAGTCAAGACTGCCAGATGTCAAAAAAAATACAGCATTTAAAAAAATTCACCAAGTTGTGAGTGACTCAGCCTGCAGGCCAGACATGTCACAAGCCCTAGATTATGGTGATGGTCTCTCCGAGTGAGTCTTTCCTCTGCTCAGTGATCAATTCCAGCTCCAAGAAAGATGGAGCTAGCTATGCATTAGTCACGTATTTCCCACAGAAGCCCAGGGAGAGCGACGCAGCTGCTCGTCTGAGAAGAAGCCCCACAAAGCAGCTGGGTGTGGCTGTCAGAGACCTTGCAAGTGTGGCCCGTTTGCTGTCAGCTCTAAACTTCGCTTTCCTGCTTTTTCAAAAGCCTCCTTTCTCATTAGGATCTGGTGGCTTTGGAAGACCCGACCCAACCCTGACTGGCTGGTTTCATCAGGGGCTGCCGCCGTAGAATGATCTTTTTTAAAAAATGGCTTTTTTAATGCAGTCCCTGGAAACTTTGCAAGCAATGTATCGATTTGCGATCCTTGAGCTGAGTTATTGAGCTCTGGCAAAGGGAAATAAATCTTTCCCATTCTCCATGCCTGTTGCCAAGTGCCGCTTCCAGGAAGCGATGACTGTCCTTTCTGGAAATGAAATGAAGCTCAAAACGATCTAACCTCCTTCTCTTCACATCACTCCCCAGTCGCTCTCCCCTCTGCTTGCAAGTCACGGACAAAAGCACTTTGCAGCCATTGCTCATTTGCCTGAATGGGCACCCGAATTAGTGATACCCAAATTAGTAATGGCTGGCCGAGGCAGCTTCCCAAAGAATGAGGGCCTATTATTTTTTAGCAGAGCAGACGGGGCTTGGGGAAGCAGGCTCACATCCTGTTATTAGGTTAAACACTCTTACGGTTTCATAAAGAAATCTCCCCGCAGATGTGGATGTATAAACTACAGGGTGTATGTTCACTGAGGCTTGTGATCAATAAAATCAGGGGCCGGGACGGGGGCAGGAGGGTGGGGAGAGAGTGGGGAAGAGGGACCCACGCTGGAGTGTTCTAGCACAGACGGCAGCACGGACACAGAAACTTCCTGACACCTGCTGTTTCTTTCATTTCAGTCTGGGGCGATCATATCACCTGGCACCACTCCAGGGGAATTCCCATCATTACCATCAAAACTGGCCTAACTGTGCTGAGGGCTCTCCTGTCCATCTGTCCACCTATTCTCCCACTCACCTAGACATCTAGCAGAACCAGGCGCCCCTCCCTCCCCCAGTGCACTGCATCCTGTGTCAGGGGCAGGGCACGCCTAACCCAGGTGAATGACACAGGGATGCTGGTAGGAAGAAAGCAATGTAAAGAGACACTGACAGGTCTGTGCATCAGTGCGGGACGGGGGAAGGTTCCGTGAACCGAAGGAAGGGGTGACTGCTTTCCTGGCAGAGGAAAGTATTTAAGGTGGATACAAGAATCTGCACACATGAAAGAGCAAAGCCAATTTAGGAACCATTGAGTAGCTCAGTGGGACAAAACACAAGATGTACATGGAACGGAGAGGGAAGGGGTTCCCTATTAGTCCAGTGGTGAAGACTCCGTGCTCCCAATGCAGGGGCCCCAGGGTTCAATCCCTGGTCAGGGAACTAGATCCCACATGTTGCAAAGATGACAGAAGGCCTGGCGCAGTCAAATAAATTAATAAAATAGATATTAAAAAAAATAGGGATTGTTCATCACCATCTCCCGGAGTTCACTCAGACTCATGTCCATCGAGTCCGTGATGCCATCCAGCCATCTCATGCTCAGTCGTCCCCTTCTCCTCCTGCCCCCAATCCCTCCCAGCATCAAAGTCTTTTCCAATGAGTCAACTCTTCTCATGAGGTGGCCAAAGTACTGGAGCTTCAGCTTTAGCATCATTCCTTCCAAAGAAATCCCAGGGCTGATCTCCTTCAGAATGGACTGGTTGGATCTCCTTGCAGTCCAAGGGACTCTCAAGAGTCTTCTCCAACACCAAAGTTCAAAAGCATCAATTCTTCAGCGCTCAGCCTTCTTCACAGTCCAACTCTCACATCCATACATGACCACAGGAAAAACCATAGCCTTGATTAGATGGACCTTAGCTGGCAAAGTAATGTCTCTGCTTTGAATATACTATCTAGGTTGGTCATAACTTTTCTTCCAAGGAGTGTCTTAATTTCATGGCTGCAGTCACCATCTGCAGTGATTTTGGAGCCCAGAAAAATAAAGTCTGACACTGTTTGCACTGTTTCCCCATCTATTTCCCATGAAGTGATGAGACCAGATGCCATGATCTTCATTTTCTGAATGTTGAGCTTTAAGCCAACTTTTTCAATGGCTGGATGGCATCACAGTCTCGATGGACATGAGTCTGAGTGAACTCTGGGAGATGGTGATGGACAGGGAGGCCTGGCGTGCTTCGATTCATGGGTCGCAAAGAGTCGGACACAACTGAGCGACTGAACTGAACTGAACTGAACTGAGGGATTTCCTTGGTGGTCCAGTGATTAATAATCTGCATTCCCAAAGCAGGGTGTATGGGTTCAATCTCTGTTCGGGGAACTAAGATCCCACAAGCTGCACAGCATGGCCATAATAATAATAGTAATAATAAGTAATATTTAAAAAGCAATACATTTAAAAAAATAAATGAGGAGAGAGACTGACAGAGCAACTCCGTGTTGATGCCTAACAGGCATGTTAGGCTTCAGTTCAGTTCAGTCGCTCAGTCGTGTCCGACTCTTTGTAACCCCATAAATTGCAGCACGCCAGGGCTCCCTGTCCATCACCAACTCCCGGAGTTCACTCAAACTCACATCCATTGAGTCGGTGATGGCATCCAGCCATCTCATCCTCTGTCGTCTCCTTTTCCTCCTACCCCCAATCCCTCCCAGCATCAGAGTCTTTTCCAATGCTTAGGGCATCTCAAACTGCCCTTCCTCTGTCCCCTGTCCAGACCTGCTGTCCCCAGTCTCTGCCACCTCAGAGAATGCCAAGTCCACTCTTCCCAATGCCAGTGCCCCACACCTTGCAGTCATTCAATCAGCAGCGAGTGCTGTTGGCTCTGCCTTCAAAATGTACCCAGAATCTGACCACTCCTGTCACCTCTGCCCTGCCTCTCAGCCCCCCTCACCATCACCTCTCACCCGGAATTATTGCTGCTGGTCCCGAACTGGTCCTCCAGCTTCCACCCTTGTTCCCCTACAGTCTTTTCTCAATATACCAGCCAAAAGGATCCATGTAAAACATGTCCCTCCTCTGCTCAAAATCCCCCAGGGGCCTCCCTCTCACTCGGTCAAGGTCAAAGTCCTTAAGATGACCTCTGGGCCCCACATGATCTAACCTCTGTCCAAACCTGCTTCCTCCTACCTGTCCCTTCCCTCATTCTGCTCAAGCCACCTGACTCTTGTGTCTCCCCTCACACACCAGGCATATTTCTACCTCAGGGCCTTTGTACTTGCTGTGCTTTAGCTGGAGTATTCTAATCTCAGACAGCCTCACTTTCTGCAAGTCCTTCCCAGACATTCCATATAAAACTACAAATTTCTGTCCTCTGACGCCTCCTTATTCTCTTTCCTGCTTTATTTTTTTTTCCTTAGCATCTATCACAATCAAATCTATATAGTTTACTATTTATCTTGTTTACTATTCATTTTATTCATTAGGATGTAAACAATTTTTATCTTCTGCTTTATTATTTATCTTTTCAGTGTTCAATGGATTGAAGACTATGCACATTTTAAAATCCTTTAAATATAATTATATATTCTGCAAACTATCTAAATGAAGCAAATATTACTATCATTAAAGTTACTTCATCCTGACATCCAGCCTCTGAATATGCTTGCAAAAAGCCTGTTACAAGTTCAAGGCAGACTCCTGATTAAACATCTTTTGATGTTTAGTATAATTAGTTATACAAATCTAGGATAGCAGAGAGGAGGGTTCCCTGATGGCTCAGTGGTAAAGAATCTGCCTGCCAATGCAGGAGACACAGGTTCCATCCCCGGTCCGGGAAGATCCCAGGTGCCATGGGGCAGCTATGCCAGTCAGTGTGCCATAACTACTGAGCCTGTGCTCTAGAGGCCACGAGCCACCACTACTGAAGTTCACATGCTCTAGAGTCCGTACTTTGCAACAAGAGAAACCACTGCAACAAGAAGCCCATGGACCACAACAAAGAGTAGCCTCCGTTTACCGCAACTAGAGAAAGCCTGCACAGTAACAAAGACCCAGCGTAACCAAAAATAAAGAAAGAAACAAATAAAATTTTAAGATGGCAGTGAAAGAACTGTTCTGACTATATCTCTGATGTGTCAAGCAGTTTCTGGCACATGGCAGGTGCTCAATAAATATTTTTGAATGAATGAGAAGCTATGACCTGTGAAGAAAAGACGGTGTATCACAGTGTGGGTTTAAGTCTTGGCTCCCCACCTTACTAACTGTGTGATCTTAGGTAAGAGCACACAGTTTCCACAACTGTAAAACTGGGACAGTGACGGAAGACACACTGGGGCGTTGTGAGCACTCAGGATGCAGAGACGCGTGTCATGCTCTTAGATCAGAGCCTGGCAATGACGAGGCACTTGATGAATGTCAGCCGTTATCAGAAAGGGCCTGTCTGTTGTCCTAAGGAGTTTAGACTTTATCCTAAGGCTACTTGGAGCCATTGAAGGATTCTAAACAAGGGAGTAACACAATCAGATCTTGTTTTCCAATGGTCACTCCAGCTGCAAGTGGAGGAAGAATTAGAACAGGGCCAGACTGGTACCAGAGCAGTCTGAGGGCTGCTGTAGACAGGGAGATGACAGGTATCATTAGCCTGAACCAAAGCAGAAAGGATGGAGAAAGAACGGGCTCAAGACGTCATGGAGGCAGAACTGTCAGAACTTGGAGAGGAGCTCAATGTGGAGGCAGCCGGCAACGACAAAACGAAGGCTTCTGATTCCTGCCACCAAACAGCGGGGCCCGGCCACCCCAGTCCACAGGGGACTGACGGGGAGAAAGTATATGTCATTTTCTTTCACTGGAGGTGACTGCAGGCTAGCAAGGTGGAGGTGGGGAGGTCTAGAACCACTCAGCTGTGCACACACACTCATTGTATGTGTGCAGTCAGTTGTGTCCCCAAGGACTATAGCCTCGCAGGCTCCTCCATTCGTGGAATTTCCCAGGCAAGAATACGGGAATGGGTCACCATTTTCTATTCCAAGGGGGTCTTCCCGACCCGGGGATCAAACCCGCATCTCTTACGTTTCCTGCCTTGGCAGGAGGATTCTTTAGTACTGAGCCACCTGGGAAGCCAGGTGGTATGTGTCTGGTACTTAAGAAAAAATCTCGGTGAGACACAAAAGATATTTGGGAGTCACCATCACACTGGTGATTCTTGAAGCTACTGGAGTAGATGAGTTTTAAGGAAAACATTTAAGGAGCAAACTGTTTAAAAAACATATACCCAGGACTTTGCTGGCCACCCAGGGGTTAAGAATCTGCCTTGTAATGCAGGGGATGTGGGTTCAATCCCTGGTTGGGGAACTGGGAGCCCACATGCCGTGGTATAACTAGAGTCGTGGTGCAACTAGAGAGTCCTCAAGCCACAATGAAAAATCCTGTGTGATGCAATGAAGATTCCACATGTCGTGACTAAGACCTGACATAGCCAAATTAAAAAACAAACAAACAAAACCAGGTATATTCTTGAAGGAATGGAAGGGACAGCAGGGGAGGGTGGTATCTTGCAGACCAAGACAGAGGGACTCTCAGGAGGCAGCGAGACTCACTATGAGAGGCAAGATAAGAAGGGCCAAGGCCTGTCCAGCGAATTCAGCATCTGGGGATTCTAGCCAGAGCAGAGGTGTTGTGGGGACGGAAACCAGCTCACGGAGGGTGGAGGCATTCACGGGAGGTGAGGAAACAGGAAGCGTGTGTCCAGAATTCTTTTAAAAAACTTGGCTGGGAGGAGAGTAAAAGAGCCGGGGTGGTAGTGAAGAGCAATGTTGAGTCCAGGCAGGTTTCTTTCAAGATGGAAGGGAATGAGATGAACATGAGAAAGAGGGCTGAGAGCAGAGAAGAGAGAGGATAACCAGCTGGGGAGGCCGGGGCACAGGAGCTGGACTCAGGGGGAAAGGGTGCTGTGTGCAGCCAGGGGAGACCTGCTGCACGGTGACTGGAGGGAGCAGTGAGCTGGGCCTGAGTGCAGACAAGCTAGGGGGAGGAGGGAGAGGGGACATGGGAAGAGGGGGAG